>NW_028141170.1:14528608-14603426 GCF_030444845.1 Prenolepis imparis
AAGCAGTGGTATCAACGCAGAGTACTGATGCCCAGCGCATACATCTATAGTTGCTCGTCAACGATTGAACAATATGTTTCCAAACAAATGGATAGGCAAATATGGCCCACATCATTGGCCAGCACGATCACCGGACCTCAATGTTCTCGATTACTATTTGTGGGGAAGAGTAAAAGATCTGGTATACTGCGAACCCCCAACGACAAGAGATAATATGATTCATAGAATACGCGACGCTATTCGTTCTTTAGATGCCGATGAAATTCTTTATGCAACAAATAATTTCAAGAAAAGAATACGTGCTTGTATTGAAGTAAACGGTAAACATTTCGAACATCAGGCCTAATCACATGTAGCATCTAGCCATACATTTACACACACACACACACAGACACACAGACATACGCGCGCGCACATACAAAAGAAATGTAAATCCGACCGGGCAACCTCCGCGCGGTAGACTTTGAGTAATGCTAACGCCGGCGGTACTGTAACTTTCAAGCTCCATAACTCGAAAACTACTTAATAAAAAGAGACTTACATATAGTGTTTTGAAAAGCTCTCGAGATAAGCTACAAGAATATGGAATGAAATATCGGTACTTCCATTTAAAAATTTCAAGGTCATTTTTATATGACCTTGACAACACTCTTCAAGGTCATACTAATATTACTATGTAATGCATTACTTGAAGCCCTACAACTTTTGTCTGAAACATTTTTGTCTGCCGCGCTCAGTTTTCGATATAATAGGGTTATACGGGTGGTCTGAGACACCCTGTATATGTAATTATTATTATAGAATTTAATAGGGAATATATGTATACAGGGTGTAACTAAACAAACGTATACGAAGCACACCATCAGGTGCAGGACAACAAACTAAATCGAAAAGTCCTGAGCCATTTTTTTATCTGAGCTTTATTTTTTACGCTATAAATTGTTAAAGTTTGCCAATCAGCGCGTGGCTACAACGAAAGGCAGCGTAGGCGCCGCCTACTGGGTGGGGAGCGCGGGATCGGAGATTAGCGAGACAAAGTGGGGCGAAGCGAATGTAGCATGTCTCTGCTCTTTTTGTACGTTTTGCGTAGCTCTTAAAATTTGATTATTCTCGATACTCTTGGCAGTGTGGAATATTTAATTTTTCCATCTCGTTAGCTGTCTCCATATTTGTGTTTAGAAATACTTTTTCTTTGAAGAGAAAGGTTACATGAGTTGTAGTCCGGAGATCGAGCAGGCCACGGACTAGTACTGAATCCTTCCCATCCTTGAGGAAAATTTTTATCGAAGTAATGGCGGATGATACTTTTGAATAAGATTCATTGAAATTAATATTAAAAGTGGTTCCGATAATTGGACTTAAATATTAAATTTATTTTAAGCGCAAAGTATGTTTTTATTTTTAACATATTTAACAAAAAAAAACTTTCTTCATGTATGAAAACATAATACATATGTATGTAGTAATGACTACTTTTATTAAGATTTTTAGTCTTGATGTGTGAACATGATATAAAAATTAAGCTCTGAGAGTAGAATACAGTATTGAAACTGAGATAGCGATCTTCACAATTTCGATAGATTCTATTAAACTACGCAATAAAATAATAATTATAAACATTTTTATAATAATAAAATAAAAATAAATAATAATATAAATATAATAATAATAAAATAAGAGTAAAGATATATTATACATATTCAAAATAAATATTTTTATAATAAAAATAATTCTTACGTGCAGAATGGGCAAGTGCGTCATCGTGTATGAATATCGTAGCTCATCTATTTAATGTTACCTCTTCTAAATTATTCTCTGCCGGAACCAACAAATCTGGCAGATTATTTTGTAAGAAATCGAGACTACTTTTGAGAGTTCAAGCGTGATAATATAAAAAGTTCGATCTAAGTCCTGTCAATAAGTTTATGTCAATAGGAAAAATAATTCAATAGGAACAATACTAGTAATAAAAGTAAACAGTAATATAACGATTACATATTATTTTTCTAGAAAGAAAATGTTTATTGCATTGATTAAATAAAAAAATAATTCAAATCGATAGACAGACGAAAAATAATAAAAAAAGTTACATTAGAGAAATGATTAAAAAGGAAACAATAAAAATAGTTTCAATTTAATTAATTTAAATTACAATTAAATTTTAATTTTATTTCAGTTTAAAATACCTACTTACGATTTGATTTCTCGGCAATCCATACCAAATATTTACGGAATTCGATGTTGAAAAGATCTAATTCGAGTAAGAAATAGATTTCCAAATGGCTGCAGTAATGATAATGATAAGAGAATGTGGATATTAAACATTCCTAAAATGTTTCTTGTAAAGGTACATTTATCGACATACAAAATCCAACTTCTATAATTTGGTTTTTACTAGATTTAAATAATATTCAGCGAAAATCATGATATATCTATGAAATATTAATTTTAATGAATCTTATTCAAAAGTATCATCCGCCATTACTTCGATAAAAATTTTCCTCAAGGATGGGAAGGATTCAGTACTAGTCCGTGGCCTGCTCGATCTCCGGACTACAACTCATGTGACCTTTCTCTTCAAAGAAAAAGTATTTCTAAACACAAATATGGAGACAGCTAACGAGATGGAAAAATTAAATATTCCACACTACCGAGAGTATCGAGAATAATCAAATTTTAAGAGCTACGCAAAACGTACAAAAAAGAGCAGAGACATGCTACATTCGCTTCGCCCCACTTTGTCTCGCTACTCTCCGATCCCGCGCTCCCCACCCAGTAGGCGGCGCCTACGCTGCCTTTCGTTGTAGCCACGCGCTGATTGGCAAACTTTAACAATTTATAGCGTAAAAAATAAAGCTCAGATAAAAAAATGGCTCAGGACTTTTCGATTTAGTTTGTTGTCCTGCACCTGATGGTATGCTTCGTATACGTTTGTTTAGTTACACCCTGTATATATATATATATATATATATATATATATACATATGTGTGCCTTTTTATATGAGTGTGTATGTACGCGAGTGTATTCGGTAAAATATAATATAGAATTAATAATTACATATGTGTATATATAATTATATAGCCCTTTTGACGCTTATAATACTTATATCTGTATTTAATGATAATATTACTATTGCAAGACTGTTTGTTAAAATAATATATGCTTATTACCTATTTTCATTATATATATATTTATACTTTAGTGTTTAATTAATTTAATACCTATCAAGTTTTATTTTAAGGTTTCAATCTTGCAATTGACTTAATGCTAGTGTTAGTATTAAAGATAATATAATACTTAGAATTATCTTAATTTAACATATAACTGTTTCTCTTAATATATATGTATATATATATTTAAGTATTGTTAAAAAAAGGAAACGTGGAACGTAAATGTTCCTTGAGCGGTTTTGGATTTCCCGCGCGAGAGAGGGAGTTTCGAGATCTCAGGAGAGAATCGTACAGCTGTGCATTATGCGGCGGCGCTGATATACGTGCAGTGACAGGGCGCCACTGACTGTCTCTTTAAATCTGTTTACGTGCAGCGTTGTGTTTACGTTTGATAATTGTCTATGTCTATGATAATTAATTCTGTGTGCTGCAGGTGCGCGTTGAGTGAAGGAAAATATTATATCCAAGTGATAAGACAATCGTGCGCGTTGCCAGTGGTTCGGGAAGAAGAAAAGAAAATTTTACGTGACGAGCGGCGGTGGACGTCAAGTGGAGTCGACGATCGTAACAACGGACAATATTCGACAACACGATCATGCAAAATGAGACAATAGGCGGTAGTTATTGCCGGTACACCTTCCTTACATTCAAATTCTATTCTCACGTCCACGGTAGAATTTTTGACAGATTCATTTTGTCGCGAACAATCAATAACTGCGAGAGGACCGCAATGTAGAAATTTTGCGATAGTTAGTACATTCTCAATATCACACCCGTAATAAGATTTGCGAAAACGAGAGTACATATCATACAGAATCGACCATCTGTTTTTATCGAAATCTAAATTTAAATCATCGTAGGGATAAGATTCCGAGTTTAGATATAGCTTAACGTTGGCTAATTTAATGATCGAATGTAGTATTATCTTTTGTCATAACATTCTTTTTACCAGTCTGCAGTGCAAAGATCACATATCGCGGCTTTTCCAGCTGAGAGGCGGTTTTCACAGTCCACGAATGCTTGGTCATACTATGTAACAACGGAAATTCGTACAGATCCCAAGAGCGAAAACTCATGTTTAAGAATCGCCCGCTTTCCAATGCTCGTAACAAGGATAGTTTATTGATTTCGTTCAATATTACATGCGGCATACGCCATTGTATCTTGATCAATTCAATATCAGCTTCCGCACGTCCATACAGACAATTGTTGTCGTTGCGCGAACGTATCAAAATTAATTCATGGCGAGCGTTAATCACAACTTGCTTGTAATCTTCGCAAAATCCCAACAGCATGTTGAGCGGTACGCAAAAGATAAACATGCAACTATCACCGCATGATCCATTATGCGTCATATCCCACCCGGCATTCTTCAAGATTTTACTTTTCTCGGTAGTTAAAGAGACATAATTTTTCAACGTAGAAGTTATTCCAACGTTTCTGTTGCGATCAATCTCCACACCATCGAGTTCATATCGAATTTCATCAAACATGAATGCAACGCAGTTATTTGCCAATACCAGCGTTTCATTTGCATCTATTTTAGATATCGTCAACTTTCCCTCAACATACAGAAAGCTTTCGCACGGTAACGTGTACAAATCCTAGTGGTGTATAGGTATCCGTATCTCATTGCTATGTCCAAGCGATGAGTTGGCGTATGGATTGTACGTATGTGTCTCAACCTTGACGATACGATCATCAAAGACTGGCTCACCACCAATATTCAAAATGTCAATCATCTTTTCGTACGATGGATCCCAATGATTTTAAAAATTTGCGATTCAATGCGCTGAGTTTCTTTTTAGTGTAACGAGATCTCTGATTATTGTCGCTCACTGCAGCCGCCGCAGCTGCTTTCGCAAAAGTATTGTCCCTCGTAAAATTATTGTCTCTCACGTGCTCCGTATCATTTAGCACGAGCATCACACGCTAATTTTGTCGACGCCGTACGTGCAATCTTACAGTAACTTCCTCTCCTCGAAAATCCAGCAATCGTCATTCTTGATCAACAATGCGTATCGTTAGATCAGTAATGCTCCGTACGACGATCGGGAGATAAATGATCTGTGCAGGCGTTTCCGATATCTTATATCCTGGCGGCACGCTCGGTGAAAATTCATATATCTTGTGTACGCGCTTGTCATTACTGTACGCACCAGTGGTGACGCTACATTCTATACGGATAATATTCACGCTAATAATATTTGTAGGTAAATCCAAATCATACCATTTGTGAGGTTGCAATATACGATTCGACGAGAATCCCAACAGCGATCCTATGCTGTCTGGTTTACTAAAATTTATTCTATAGATGCATTTGATTTCGCTCTTTAGAGTATTATGATTGGCGCGCAGCGCTATTGCATCTTCATTCTGCTCTTTATTGAAAGGATATTGTGAAATTGCACGTCTCAGATACTCATCTATAGCTTGTAGTTCGTATGTTCCCTCGGGTATTGTAATTTTTTTGTCATCGTTATCAAAGTAAAATTTATTATTCTTAGAATTTACATTTGGTATCGTATGATAAGTTTCAAAATCTGTTAAACCGAGCTCGTAATCACCATCAGATAAATCTATAGCTGGAAAGTAGCTTACAGCGAGAACGCTACTTTTGCCAGTCAACGTTAGTGTTAACGACATGTTGTCAAACTGAATCGCAACGGTGAATAGTCAGGTTTTATATCAACTGTTTGAAGAAATTTTAGACACAATTGTCCACAATTATTCTGATTATAATTTTGATAGAATGTGTGATTGTATTCTATTTTCGTAACATTTAAATATTGCACCAATTCTTTGGGTGGTCGAAGATTGCCAAAACTATCGAAATATATTGCTCGATTTCCTCTCTTTACATATGCTACCCAATGGGTACCGGGACCATCAACGTCATCCAAATTTACAATACCGCATTCATTTTGTCGTATACCGCTTATCGGTAAATTATTGCGCATGAAAACACCTCTATAGAATGGTATACGCATACGTCTTGCCAGTTGTTGCAATTGTACATTAGTTGTTACACCCACAGGCATTTTTAGGGGTTTTTTTGACGCTTTTTTTCTTAGTTGAGAATCCCTGTCCACGCTTGTATGGAGCGAGATAAACTCCACGACCTTCCATAGCGCGATTATGACGTTGCATTTCTTAAAGCTGACGTTGCGCAGGCTTGCTATCATTCACAGCCTTTGCGACTCCCGCTGCTCCACCGGCCAACGAACCGAGAACTCCCAACAATGGTAAAATTGGCAAGATACCACCACGCTTCGCCACAGGCAGTATTCGTTTCTTCTTCTTTTTCGAAGATTTTTGCACCTTCATCCCCATACCGAATTTTGTCTTTGCTTTCATAGCTGCCCAAACAACTGTAGCAGCTGCTCTTTCACCAAGAGTCGAATCTCGCGCGGTAACACGTTTTCGCGCTCTCGCAGCGAGTATATTATCGGCAACGTGTCGTTCGCTGAGGTCGGTGCTTCGAGAATATGCAATGTCGTGCTCGCGAAACGCGGCATCCATTAGATTAATGCCTCGATCACCTCTAGCCAGTCGCTTTTCCAATCGAGTCCCCGGACCACAAAACTGATAACCGGGAATATGTAGTTCGATAGGAAGTGCGTTTATCGCGCGATTAAGGAGACCGCTACCTAGTTTCTTTGACATTCGTCACAATCTTTTATCAATGGCGCTGGACCGTCGATATGTGTTCGTTGCCACGGCAAATTATAATGTCGCATGCATCGACGATATTATTGAACCTCTGTATCAACCTTTATATGTTCGGGAAGCTTGCCCCACAATTGTTCCACGTAATCACCAAAGTTTTGCAGTAAAACAATCTTGGGGATAAATTGTAATTGCTCGACAGTAAGCTTGAGAATATCGCTTTTAACCGACAGGTAGAGCAACATTTTGGGTACTGAGCGGTTTTCATCCGATGCACCGCTATAAATAGACCCTCCATGACTCATTCATTCATTCGAGAGAAAACATGCGGTTCGTGCGCCAAGCGACGATAATCAAAGTTACAAATTTCAATGACAAAACGCGGTTAATGTCGGAGAAAGAAATACGCAGACATAGAAACATGCTACCAAATATTATACGCGGTATCATTTGCGGTCCTTCGGATTGTGGTAAAACTAACGTGTTGATTAGTTTGATAGAAAGCCCGTACGCTGTTCGCTTCGAGAACATGTACGTTTACTCGAAATCGCTTCAACAACCGAAATATCAATGTTTGGAAAATTTGCTATCACCGATAGAAGAAATTGATTATTTTACATTCTCTAATATTATTGATGTTATTCCATCGAGCGAGGCGCTTCCGCATTCCATTTTTATCTTTGATGACGTGCGACAAGCAAGATACGATAAGAAACTACTTTGCAATGGGACGACACTCGAGCGTCGACTGTTTCTATTTTTGTCAAACGTTTGCCAAAATACCCAAGCATCTTATACGTGACAATGCAAACTTACTAATTTCATTTAAACAAGATGGGACAAACTTGAAACATGTGAACAACAATCATGTAAATACAGATATGTCTTACGATAATTTTCGTGCTTTTTGCCAGAAATGTTGGCAACATAAATATGGATTCGCGGCGATTGACAAGGACAGTCCGCTGACTAATGGACGATACAGAAAAGGATTTAATGAATTTGCAATACCGCAAAGCAATTAGTCGCTTTCGACGCATTGATCGAGCAACGTCTAAATTGCAACATGATGAATAACGATCGTGAAAAGATTATGAGAGAGATTGCGAAAACGAGCGATTCAATCCGTAAAAAATATCGTTTCTTGAAAACTGGTAAAATGGAGGAGGACGATGCATTGGAGAGGCATTTTAAACCAATCTCTGAACCTCTGAAACAGCTTGTTGAAAATACAGTTGATGAAGATAAGAATGAACCACAGAGTATGCTCGGAGAGAGAAAAGTGTTTAAACAAAGCGATTAAATACATCATTGAGCGGTATAACTTCTACTCCAAAGCGAATAAAAAGCAGGCGAATGCAACAATTATTGGATGCAACTACTTCTACTCCGATACAGGATGTACAGCCAAGGCAAATATTGCATGATAAGACGTCTATCGAGGAAATTTTCGAGACTTCACCTGAATCGCTTGTGACATCAATTCAACATTCATTACTGTTCACACGCGAGCTGTCCGTTTTTTTTGTTCGTCGCGGCGAATTGAGAAGAGAGAGTTTGTTGATCGCGAGAGAGAATCGAAGTCGGAAAGAGGGAATGTGATTCCGCTAAGACTGAGGAGCGAGAAGGATAGCGAATGCTATTGTGTATCAGCTTGACGGTTGAGGTTTAGAGATAACAGCGGAGCGTGATAGAGTGAGAGAGTGAGAGAGAAAGAGTGAGAGCGAAAGAGGAGATTGAGAGTTTAAGAGAAGTGCGATAATACAGGCGATCCGTTATTAGAAAAGAATGTCTTTATTTTAGTAATGTCGAAAATGCGGACGCGGTTAATACATAGATTAAATTAACTCTTGAAGTGTCCGAGCACCATTAAAGTCACGTCTTTTATAAAGAGTTCGTCTTTTTCGCACTCGCAGTCACTGAAAGATTTGCGATCGCAGTACAGAAAGTTAATCTATCGCCGTGTTCGCACTTAACTCAGATTTGCATTAGCGTATGTTTATTACTCGATTATATTTTCGATAAGAGACCCGAGACAGTCGTATCCTCGGTATTTAAACTCTTCGGGGAAACGTCTAGAAATTTCGAAGAACGGAGAAAGGGAATCCCAAGCTCCGGGTAATCGTCGAATATTTCCATGAAACGTGGAAACGGTTGTCTGTTGATTACATATGAGATATAAATACGAAGACGAGAAAACACATTGAGAACAAAGACGTTTGTTATTGAGCGCGTATTTGCGGATTATCCGCTTTGTAAAGGCAGCACGGCGATAAGATTTTATTATGTTCGAGTTTTATATATAAATTTATTATTCTCGAATTTAACAGGTGTAAATTTATTATTCGCGATTTTAACATATGAATTTATTCTTTCCGACTTTAACATACCGCCCGCCTCGAAACTATCGTTTCGAAAGGAGAGTGCATAAGCGCCTGAATTTAGAGAATTCGTTTGAGGCGATCGGTGTGTTAATTACATTGGTTATTCACACGTGAACGACAAGTATCGACAAGTGAACGGAAAATAATTACGCGGAGATATAGATAGAGAATATCAAAGAACGAATATACATAATATGTGAAAGATACTTATAATATAATATAAAGGAATAACAGCAAATATGATATAAGAATAATTACGCATTATCGCTTATTGACTTAGGTTTTGACTTAGGTTTTCGATATCAATCGGTAACAGACATAGTTTTCCGATTGGACGCTTATATTCGGATGACGCCGTTTTTACTGTAACGACGCGAATTAAGCCGTCAGTGCCTGCGTGACACTGCATGATGCGCCCCAATTCCCATTTACAGGGAGGGAGCAATGAGTTTCGAATTAATACGAGTTACCCTGTTCGAAGGCTTTCTTTCGTGACCTTTTTCCATTTTACTCTCTGCTGTAGGGTGTTTACGTAGTCATCGAGCCACCGTTTCCAAAATCGCTCAGTTAACTGTTTTATCAATTGCCAACGTGATAAGCGATTTTCTTTTATGTCGAGAACAGAAGGTTCCGGAATCGCTTTAAGCGCGGATCCGATTAAAAAATGACCGGGCGTGAGGGGTTCGTAATCATCGACCGTATCGGTGAGCGGTGCGAGAGGCCTAGAATTTAGGCAAACTTCGATGTTACATAGGAGAGTTGCGAATTCTTCGAACGTCATTTTTTTATCACTGACTACCCGACGCAGGTGATGTTTCACGCTGCGTACTCCTGCTTCCCATAAGCCGCCGAAATGCGGAGGGGATGGTGGGATGAAGTGCCACGAAACTTTATCGGCCGCTGTTCGGTTAAGAAAATTCGGATCTCGTATAGATGCTCGAAATGCTGCGGTCAACTCGCGATCTGCTCCAACGAATGTCGTACCGTTATCGGAATAAATTGCTTCCGGGAGACCGCGACGCGCGCAGAATCGCGAGTAAGCAGCTAGAAATGCGGGGGTGTGATAATCCTCAACTAACTCTAAGTGAATCGCTCTGCTAGCCATGCATACGAAGACAGCGATGTATGCTTTTCGCGATGCGATTCCGCGACCGGACATTGATCGGATGAGCACGGGACCGGCGTAGTCGACTCCACAATGTAGAAATGCGCGAGAGGGCGGCGAGACTCGAAATCGCGGCAAATTTCCCATAAGCTGAATCGGTATTTCAGCTTTTTCGCAGGCGCAAGTGACGCATTTATGAATAATATTTTTAATTATACTGCGAGCGCGTATCACCCAGAATTCGTGTCGCAACGTTGCAAGCGTTAACTGTGTTCCAGCATGCATTGACCGTAAATGCGCGTGTCGAATTATTAGCTCGACTAATGGATGCGACGCTAATATAATCGGATGCTTTCTTTGCTTTGAGAATGGGGCATGTGCTAACCGCCCGCCAACGCGAATTAGTTTTTCTTCGTCGAGGAACGGATTTAACGACAAAATCGCGCTTTTCGAAGAAATCGATCGTTGCTGTGATAAAGCTTTCTTTTCCGGAGCGAATAATTCGTCCTGAATGCGAGTAAGCCAGAACTTGCGAGCTCTTTGAAACTCATCTGTGGAGAGAGCTGACGGACTTTCGTTGATTCCCACGTGAGGATCATTAAGACGACGTATTCGCGATGTATATCGAATAATATATGCCGTGATTCGAAGGAGCTTAGGCCAGGATGAATATCGCGTAGCTAAGTCCCACGGTTCGATCGATTCGGCATGATGTGCATGTGCGTGAGTAATTTTTTCGAGAGATGTTTCGCAGAATGACTGATCGGTTGCCGACGGCCATTCTGATTCAGGCAGCCTCAGCCACGATGGCCCTTGCCACCATAGATCATGAGATGCTAATTGTTGCCCATGAATTCCGCGGGAAGCACAATCGGCGGGATTTTCTCCGGTTGAGACGTGTTTCCAAGAAGCGAATGGAATTCGCGACTGGATATCGGTAACGCGGTTCGCTACAAATGTCTTCCATTTTGACGGATGTTGAGTTACCCACGCAAGCACTACGCTCGAATCCGTCCAACAATAGCATGGAGCTTTCGCGAGATTAAGCGACGTGCAAACGAATTCCATTAATCGAGCTAATAATAATGCAGCGGATAACTCTAGTCGCGGAATCGTGAGTGGTTTAACCGGAGCTACTTTTGCTTTACCGATTAGTAACATCGATGTGATTTGACCCGAAAGCGACGTTAGGCGAATATAAACCGCTGCAGCGTAAGCTGCGTTGGACGCGTCGGAGAAGCCGTGTAGCTCGCAATTAATGCTATCTGCTCCTCTCTGTTTCCATCGGTCTATTTGGAGATTATCGATACTCGCCAAAGACGTTTTAATGGTATTCTATTGTTCTAATAGAGAGGATGGAAGTTTATCGTCCCAATCTAACTTTACTTGCCATAGTTGCTGCATGAATATTTTGGCGGAAATCGTAACCGGCGTACTCCACCCTTTTTTTTTTTTTTTTTTTACGCTGTGGAAACCATCATGGTACCCTCGCCCTCCGGGACGAGGGTTATGTGGGACTCCTTGTTCCCCTTGGCCGGTCCACTGGTGGATCGGTCAGGGGGCCCAAGACCTACCGCACTAAAACCATAGCGTGTGCCTGCGCTGGCGCTTACGGTGATGGCGGGGAACCAGCAATTGCATCACTTCCCGCCATCATCTGGCCCTACCTGTCCCGGGAGACCATCTTCCCCGAGAGGAAGATACTCTCCCCCGTCATCGTGCGGATCCTACCCGGTTGCGACGCAGAGGGGCACAACTTCCACGCCGCGCCCTCCCAAAAAGTTTGGGGGGCGGGGTCACGGCTCGAGTTTTCCCGTTCGAACCGCCACCCCCCGCACCCGGAACGAGGCCCCCTCTCTCACCCAAGAGGGAAAAGAGATTCGGCCAGCGCACCGGGAGCCCTACTTCTGGGAATTCCCCCCAGAAGGGGGGGGAAACCCGTCCGCAGGCAGTGGTGCCCTCTCACCGGCGCTCTAAGGCACCGGTGAGAGGGCTCCCGTCTGCCGCGTCCCTACCCGGGGAGGACCACGTGCAATGGGGCTCCTAGTGAGCCCCGGTGTGGTCCCCCCTGCCCCGGGGCCACGGTTCCCTCCCTATCGGGATTCGACCATCGACTCGGGGGCAGCGCCGAGACCCTCCCCTGGGGGAGGAACTCGGCATGGGCGGGGGCAGACGCCGCCCGACTCCCGACCGCAGGGCTTACGCCGTGCGGCCGCCAGCCGGGCGGCACCCGCCCCCGCCCTCCTCCTTGGACGCTAACGTGCCTCTTCCTCCACAACCGGGCGAGGGGGGCACCGCGCCCCTCGCCCAACTTCCCGTCTTCTACTCCGCCCCCTCCGGGGGCGTCTTCTTCTCCTGCGACGGGGGGGTTCGCCTCCGCGTCCCCGCCTCGGCGGGCCGCCCCCGCCACCTCCCCATCTACCACGGGCACCTTCTCTCCCTCGCGCCCTCCCGGCCACTGACCCCCCGGGCCCGACCCGCCCCTGGCCCCCACCGCGGCGATTTCTTCGCCCAGGCAGCCAGGAGGGGTCGTCCCTCTCCTCCCGGAATTCAGGGGTGAGAGGGAGTCTCCCCCTTCTTCCCCGTCTCTCCCGCTCTCTTTCGGCCTCCTCCTTCTGCGTCATAACTTTGAAGCAGAAGGAGGAGACCGCCTCCCACGCTTCCTCGCTCCCGACCATCTTAGCAGCGATGGTCGGGAGCGCCAGATCCTCCCCGAATTTGGACGAGGACACGGCGCTCCTCTGCCCACGCCGGACAGAATTCCAGCGTGTGCTGCGCCGTGTCCCTGTCCCCGTCACAATGATAGCACTGCGTGGTGCGCTCTTTCCCTATCTTACACAGATACTCGCCGAAACAACCATGTCCGCCGAATATCTGTGTAAGGTGGTACGACATCCGTCCGTGAGGCCTATCCACCCACTCTTTCATTATAGGCCTCACGGCCCCGACGACTCTCTCTCCCGAGTTGGATGGGGGGATGTTCTCCAGTCAATCCCCCCATTCCTCTAGCATTTGTCGTCGGGTTTGCGCTCCGACTATGCCTCGGGCCCTCTTAGTTATTTTGAACCCCATCCCACGGAGCTCTCTTATTCTTTCATACGCCCTCTTGTAGGCGTATGCCTGGAGCTCCATGGGAGGTAGTCCAGCGAGGGTCGAGGCCGCTGCATGCGACACCGTCCTGTAACCGCGGACGACGCGATTGGCCATTCTCCTCTGGATCCGGCGAAGTATATCCCGGATCCGTCTCCTGGCCACCGCCTCGCCCGCCCATACCGGTGACCCGTAAAGGGTCACAGAGTTGACAATTGTCGCATACAACCTGCGCACCCGGTCGTCCGGCCCGCCAAGATTGGGCAGCAGGCGGCTAAGTGCCGCCGCTACCCCACTGGCCCTTTCTTCCAGACGACCGAAGTGCGCGTCGAAGTGCCATTTGCCGTCCAGCCAAAGCCCCAAGTATTTGATACTCGGCCCCAGCTGAACGGGGATGCCGTCCACGATGACATGAGCCTTTGGTGGCTTCCCCTGGGAGCCATCATGGAAAAAGATGGCCTCCGTTTTATGGGGAGCCACCTTAAGGCCCAGTTCCCTAATTGCACGCACCACGCAGGCCACCGCGAGATTCGCCTTCCCTCTTGATTCCCCCCAGTCATTCCCCCCTGCCAGGACTATCGTGTCGTCCGCATAGCAGACGACTCGACAGCCGGGGGGGAGGGCAGAACGAAGCACTGTGTCATAGGTGATGTCCCACAACAGCGGGCCCAAAACTGACCCCTGTGGGACACCACACGACACTTGCTTTTCGCACTTGGTACCGGCTTTGTTCCGGTACTCCAGGCTCCGGTCCCGGAAGTAGGCCTTAATGACCTCCACGAGATATTGTGGGACGCCATGGTCTATTAAGGCGCCCCTCACCTTTCCCCAGGGCAGGGTGTTGAAGGCGTTTGTAATGTCTAGTGCAACGCCGACAACTACCCTGCCCTCTTCAGCCTCGGATTCCGCGAACTGACGAACGCGTAGGATCGCGTCCGTCGTTGATCTGTGTTCGCGGAATCCGAACTGGTCCTCGTGGAGGTCAGGCCCCACTTCCCTCATCTGCCTGACGACTCGGTCGGCTATGATCCTTTCGAAAATTTTGCCGACCTCGTCGAGCAGGCAAATGGGCCTGTATGTGGAAGGCGCTCCGTCCGTTCTGCCCCCTTTTGGGATAAGGACCAGATTGGCCTTACCTCAGACTGGGGGGAACTCACCCGACTTGAGACAGTCGGTTAGCAGCCGTCGTATTGGTCCAGACAAGTGCTTCAAGGCGTATAGCCAGACCCTTCCGGGGATGCCGTCAGGCCCCGGGGCTTTGTTTCCCCGGGTCCTAAGCCTTTTGGCAACCCCGGCCACCTCAGCATTGGACAGCTCGTACTCCTCTTCCCGACGGGCTCCCTGACGTATAGCTCGGGAACCCTGTCGCATTGTGGGAAGAGGGTCTCTAAGATGTTTTCCAGCACTTCGGCGTCCAATGCCTCCGTCATGGGGGGCGTCCATCTCCGCAGCTTTCTCATGACTGCCTTATATGGACGCCCCCAAGGGTCGGCATTGAGGCCCTGGAGTTGCTCGTCCCAGGACCTCGCCTTCGATGCTCTGATGGCGGCGCTCAGAGCGTTACGGGCTTCTCTGTAACGCTCCAGCGCCCCTACCATGCCCTCGTCATCGTTGCCCAGGCCTCTTCCTCTCAATCTCTTATAGCGGCGTTTGGCCTGGACGGAGGCGCGTCTTAAATCCGCGATCTCCTCCGTCCACCAATACGCCGCCCTTTGAGGCCTCGGTTTGGCTCGGGGCATGGAGACGTTGCACGCGTTCTCCATGGTCTCCCCGAGCCATGCCACCTGGTCTTTTATTTCTTGTGGTGCTATTGCACCAGACCAGGTGGCCGAGAGCATGGCTGCCACCAGCTTGTCCGGATCCAATTTAGCAAGGGCCCACCGTTTGGGTAGGTCCCCCCCTTGGGCGCGGTTCAGCACCCCCCGGCGGGTGATGTCGACCCTCATCCGAATATATAAATGGTCAGAGAGGGTCTCTTCGTTCATCACCCGCCAGTCCCTAATCCTGTCCGCCGCAGCGGGAGATGCCCATGTCAAGTCAATGATGGACTCTCCCTGCGGCCGGACGAGGGTGCTTCTCGACCCCTGATTTACTATGCAGAGGCCGAGAACCGCTGCCCATTCTTCTAAGACCCCGCCTTTTCGGTCCGTACGCCGGGAACCCCAATGCCTAGACTTGGCATTAAAGTCCCCGGCAACCACAATTGGTTCGGGGAGTCTCCTCTGGACGACGAGAGATATCTCGTCGAGGATATCCCCGAACGTGGCGAGGTCTATACTGGGGGGGATATAACACCCAATCACCCACAGTGGGCCCCACTCGACGGCTACGAATCCTCGTCCCCTTCCGATTTTAGTGCACGGAGGGGAACCGATCTCCTGTCTCCAGGTGATCGCGACCGAGCCCGCATCGCAACTTGCCCAGCACGGGTTGTCCGGTGGTACGCGATATGGCTCGGCCGCGATCCCTATACCGCATCTCCACTGCGCCAGGGTATGTAGAAAAAGATCCTGGGCCCTGGCGCAGTGGTTCAAATTAGTTTGGAGGAGGCCTATGCGCGTCATAATATGCGCAGTTTAGGCCTCCTCCATAACCACCTTCACTAACTCATTCTGAGTTGCAGGAGCGGCTGCTCCCGCCTCCTTAACCTGTTTCTTGGGGGCGCCCTTTCCCTTGCGGACTCGCTGGGGTTTGGGCGCCTCCATTATTTGTTCCTAGGAAGGCCCGGGGGAGGCTAAGCCATCCCCGGAGCCTCCTCCAGCTCCTCCCTTCTTCTCTTTTTGTGGGGTCTGGGAGGGCCCGGGGGAGGCTACGCCATCTCCGGAGCCCCCCTTGGCTCCTCCTTTCTTCTGCGTTTGGCTACTGCCCTTTTTTGTTGCAGTTTTTCCTTCCTTCTTCACCTTGCAGCTGTCGCCACCGGCTCGATGGTTCGCCGGTAGTCCGGCCTCTGTACAGAGGACGCAACGCGTCGCGTTGCGGCACTCTGTGGCCTTGTGGCCAGGGGAGCCGCAGTTATAGCAGCAGCCACTACGATCTATAGGGTTGCTGCACTGCTCCTTGACGTGCCCCCTTTCCAAGCAGCGGAAACACTGCAAGGGGCGCGTCTTCAATATCTCCACCCTGGCCACAATCCAACCCACCTTTATCTTGCCCACCGCGGCCACTTTAACTGCGGCCGCTACTGGGCATTGGGTCCAGAGGGTGCCCATGGTCCCCCTGTTAAAGCGTATTTGACCCGCCTTAACCTCGGAGGCCTGGCACCCTCCAACTTCCGCGATTGCCGCCTTGACTTCTTCGACGGTGGCGGAGTCATCGAGTCCGAGGACCCTGAGATCTCCCCTTTTACAGGGGCGGGTCACCCGGACTCCCTTCCTTCCTTCTAGGGCCTCCCTGATCTTCTCAGCGAACAGGTCGGCCTTTTTACTTTTGTCTGCCCCGGGGATCTCATATAGTATGGCCCCGGTGGCTGAACGGCATGCTCTGACGTCGTCGATCCCTAATTTCGCGATATCCACCTTCTGGCAGGCCAATGCGATAGTCTCGCTGTATTGGCCCACGGGGCAGGAAATCGCGACCGCTGCAGTCCTGGGGATCCTCCCGGACCTCCGCGCGACAGCCTTGGGGGCAGCCCTCCCCGCCGCCCTCTCATTGCTGAGAGGGGGGAGGCCTTGTTTGCCCCGCTGCCTCCAGGCTGGGAGGTTTTTGCGGGCGTTGTTGTTGGCGCCCGATTTTTCCCCCTCTCTTTCTTCCCAACAACCTGCACCCAGCTATCCTGGGTATCTGCAGATCGCGGGAGCCGAAGAGTTGACAGGGGGGGATCCTTGTTGGTCTGGGCCTTCGCCTTTACGGGTTTGGGCCCGGTCTTCTTTGGGTCTCCCTTCTGGTTGGTTCCCATTTGGGAGTTCCCCTTTCCTTTTTCCTTCCCGGCGCCGGCCTTGGCAGGGACCGGTCCCTTCTCAAGGGGCAGGCGTACTGCCGGTCGTTGCCGGGGGGGGCTGCTTTGTTCGGGGGAGGTCTTGCTGAGGGGTCTTTGACCCCCTTTTTAAGGCTCTCCCTCTTATAGAGCAGCCCCTGAATCTGTGTGGTGAGCGAGTCATATTCGACTATATTCTCCTGGCTTATACCGGGGGGATAGTCCTCCATCCTTTTCGTAACCCCTTTAACTGGGGGTCTGTCGACTGGTGGTGGTGGTGCACTGAGCGGCGTTGCTACCACCACCTCTTCCACCTCCATGGTATCCTCTGGCAGGGCCACAATCGAATGAGGGGCGGTTGCCCCCTCATCATTACTGCTTACCTCGCCGTTTGATGCCCCAGGGAGCTTGGTCTTGGGTGTTTTACCCTTCTTCTTATTCCCTGCCTCCTTGAGGTGTTTTAGTTCACTCTTTAGAGCGAGCATTTCTACCATAATCTCCTTGTTATGGCGTTTTAACACCTCCAGCTCGTTCTCCCCTTCCTGGAGACTGCTGGTTGCGCTGGCCGCAGCCGTTGTTGCAGCCATGGCGGTTAGAGCGGCCTGAAGGTAACAGATCGCCTCCTTCATGTCCCTCTGGACAGTGTCCTTCAGGTTGCCACTCATGATCACATATTTCTTGAGCATGGTGACACTCTCCATTCCCTTGGCAGCTATGTCGAGTGCCGGCGCTAGTGCCACCTCGTCGGCATAGTCCGCCACCAATTGGTCCAGCCTTTGCCACGCCTGGCTGTCACTCAGCGGCGTTTTGGAATCGAGCATCTCCCTCTCTTTCATCTGCTCATCTTCGGCACGCTTCTGAGCCAGCATGGCCTTCTTCTTTTCCCACTCATACGTGGTGGGAGGGCGTCCCGGTCCCCTTTTTCTCTTCTGGCCCGTTGTTATGTCGATAATTTCCGCAGCATCGACTTCTTCATCAGTCGATATTTCCATCTGGGGCTCTTTTCTCCCTGCCACTGCATCTTTGTCCTCAGGACGCAACGGGTGGCTGTCCACGGCGCGCTTCTTCGCGCGATATGCGCGCCTCTCCCCCTCTAAGCCTGGCCAAGGTTGGTCGTCGAACAGGAACGTCTGTCCCTGCGACGACGATGGACCACTCTCTGATGTTCCGGAGAGGCAAGTCCTTAATCTTGCCTCGTCTCGATTCACGACGACCGCGAGTTTCTTCATCCCTAAAACCCGTGTCTCGCAAGAGACGGGCACATATGCCGTTATCTTGCTAGAGGCAGGTCCCGGTTTGGAGCCTTTACCCCCTATCACCCCCTTGTTTTGTTTGTTGTTAGCGTTGCCTTTCATTTTTGTTTTTCCCCCTCCCTGCGGAGGCTCGACCGGCCGGCGTATCTCCCACCAGCCAAGGGACGACCCAGAAAGCATGACCCGAAACATGACCGGAATCATGCCCCCGGAATCGCCCCCCAAACCGGTGCCCCGGGGACTCCCGGGGGGCCGGCTTATGTCGTGGGCCGGGGGGGATGCCGCACCCCCGGCACTGGACTCCGAGCCCTTTACTCCCCCATGAGGTGTTTGACTCCCCCATGGGGTTTCGGGGGTCCCCCGCCTCCGACAACGGGGGCACCTCCGCAGGTGACTCCACTCGGGGGGCCCCACGGACGCTTCGGAAAGGGTCGCCGCTCCCCGGCCCTGCCCTGTACGCCGTGGCGACCAGCCGCCCCCCCGCCGGTGAATCACTGCCGGCGAAAGGGGCACACCTTCTCCTGACCGGCCGGTTCGGAAGGGGAAACGGTCCCGACCGGCCAGGAGTATCTACTCTCGCCGCCGGGCCCTGCCTCGGAATACGTCCGAGCGGCCCCGGCGGCTGACCCGCGTGGCACCCTCCGGGCAGTGCCCCTTGGGTAACCCCTCCGGGCAAAGCCTCTCGGGTAACCACGCGTGGCCTATTCCACCGTCCCGGCCCGAGCTCGGAATATGTCCGAGTGGCCCGGGAACGGCAGCCTCAGGGACGCTGGGACGGGGACCCAGGCTACCCAGCCTGGAGACCCCCAACCAGCACCCTGAGGCACTACGTGTCGCCGGGTCCCGCCTCGGAAACGTCCGAGCGGCCCCGGCGACCGACCGCCGTGACTCCCTCCGGGCAACGCCCCTCGGGAAAACCCTCCGGGCAAGGCCCCTCGGGTAGTCACGGACAGTCCCCTCCCCCGCGGCCCCAGCCGCAAAGAAAACCCACCCCGAGACCCGGCGGGAGCATCCCCGGGAACATCCCAAGAACACCCCCCGGAAACGCAGAACAGGAAACCCCGCGGCCCGGGCCGCAAAAGCATGGCGGGAGGGCAAGCGCCGAGGCGCCGTGCAGTGTCCTCTCCTAACGGTGCCATGCCACCGGGCGTTTGTATTCCGGGTCGCCATCCCTTACCACATACGAGCCGAAGCTCTAACGGGGAAGTGGGCCCCGTCCCCCCAAGCTGTGAGAAGACTCCCACAGCCCAGGAGGAACCCCCAGAAACTAGGGGGAGCCCCCAGAATCCGGGGGCAGGTGTGCCTCAGAATATGTGGCACTGTCCGCTCTTAGCACCCTTCGCAAAACCTTGCGAAGGGTGAGCCCCCTCACCACGTCAAGGTGGCGGACAACGAGGGGGGGCGTATTCCACCCTAACGGATCGAACAACTTAGCGATGGTTGAGAGGATAGATCGCTTGGTAGTTGACGTAACGAGAGGGAGATTTACTTGAAATTGAAAAACATCGAGCAACGGATTTCAACTAACTCCTAAAATCTTGAGTCGCTCGTCGGTTTGCAAATCTTTATTACACGCTAACCCATGATTGTCCGCGACGATATCGGTTAAAAGCTTGGATGAATTGCTCGACCATTTTCTCAATTCGAATCCGCCACGTTGCAACAAGGCGCGAACTTGATCGCGAGTCTGTCGAAGTAGAGGTATGTCGTCAGCTCCGAAAAACACGTCATCGACGTACGTTATTTTGCAATATTGGTACGGCTAACGGAAACGCGTCACCTTCGTCCACAACGAGTAGCTTAATTATGCGTAACGCTAAGAATAGCGCGGACGCGGTGCCGTACGTGACCGTGAGGAGTTGATATTCGTGTGCAGGCTCCGTCAGATTTTCGGTCCATAAAATGCGCTGATAATTTATTTCGTCTTCATTGACAAAGATTTGGCGATACATTTTGGTTATATCCGTGGAGTACACATATCGATATTGCCTCCATCTTAGAATGATTGAAGGCAAATTCGCTTGTAGTTTCGGACCGACAAGCAGATGATCGTTTAACGAAGTCGCATTGCTTGTTTTGCTCGATGGGTTGAATACGACTCTCAGATGAGTGGTAATCCTTGTTTCGCGAATTACTGGATGATGCGGAATGTAAACGCATTGATTGGAGGATTCCGCGGGCTCAACTTTTCGCATGTGTCCGAGCGCTTCGTACTCGGTAATGAAATTAGCGTATTCCGATTTTAGTTCGGGATTGATTTGAAATCTGCGATGGAGAGCTTTGAGGCAACGCTCCGCGATTTGCCTTGAATCACCGATATCGATCGGAGGCCCTTTTTTGAACGGAAAATTAACGACGTATCTTCCGTCGGAGCGACGCGAGTGCGTCGCGAGAAAATGCTCTTCGCATTTTTGCTCGTCAGGACTTAACGGCTTTTTAAGCGGAATTTCTTCGAGTTCCCAGAACTGGCAAAGAGCCTGATCAAGCGAAAGCGTGCTTGAGCAATGTTGCACTGTACGTGTGCGATGCGCGCTAGTCGGAATCGATGTTGGGCCCGAGAGTACCCAGCCGAGAATCGTTTGTTGCGCAATGGGCTGTCCAGCGCTGCCCTTTTGAACTCCGTCGAGGAGTAGCTCGCTGTAGAGATCGGCGCCGATAATTATGTCAATTGGATCGTTGCTTAACGGATCCGGATCTGCGAGATTGAGACCGGCGAGATGCGGCCAATTGACATGAGATATCACGGACGAAGGAGAGTAAGAAGTTAGCGAGTTCAATATTGACGCGGTAGTCGTTAACACAGGATGAGATTCATTAACAGGAGAGAGCTTAATTAACGCGGCATATCGACAAGTACCGGCGTTGACGCATCCGACGGCTGAGATCGAGACAGGCGATTTAATGCGACGCAATTTCAACATTTGCCTCAACCGTTCGGTAATAAATGTAACCTCGGAACCCTGATCGAGTAACGCTCGAATAATAGTCGAACGACCTTCAATTGAGCCGACTTTTACGCGGGCTGTTGCGAGTAAGACGTGCGGTCGTGACGGTAGCCTTGATATCGCATTCAACGCAGTAACGGGCTGCGAGATTTGAGAACTCGATTGCGCTTCTGATAACGCTTTATTTGAATTTTCAGTAATAGATGAGTTCGAGTCAGCATGTAGCATCGAGTGATGCTTCTTTTGGCATGAGCGACAAGAATATTTACTCTGACAAGACGATACTGTATGTTTTGTGCTCAAACAATTAACACATCGATTTGCTTGTTGAATTATTTCCAATCGCTGACTCGGACTTTTCTTGATAAATTTAGGACATTTATTAATGAAATGTGCTGCCTTACATAACGGACATGATAACGCTGATGCCGTAGAAGCGGTGGCGATCGTGGCCTTTTGAAATCGAGAACCTTTTGTCGAGTTGGTAAGATACAATTCTTCTAACGCGCGAGCGCGGGCTGCAATAAACTTTTCGAGTTCTGCGAAACTTGGAACTGGTGAATCGTCACTGTTTTTTAATTTCCAGGCTTTTCGCGTGGCTTATCGAGTTTTTGAGAAACGCCGTATACGATAATGTCGCTTAACATTTCGTCATGCGTTCGACCTAAATTTTTTAATGACGCGATTGCGCGATTCGCTCTATCTCGAAGTTCGTTTAATTCTACAGCGGATTCGCGTGACACTTGCGGTAGATTATATAATGCAGAAACGTGCCCTTCGATCAATCGACGCTTGTTCTCATACCGAGAAGTGAGTTTTCCACGCTAGGTCGAAATTAGCGGCGATAACAGGAATATTTTTAATTGCGTCGAGCGCGCGACCGGTTAGACTCGATGCCAAAAAGTGCATGCGCGTAAATGATGTCAGCTCTTTATTCTTTCGAATGAGTGACGTGAATCGGTCTCGAAACGTTTCCCACTCGTCATAATTACCCGAAAACGGTGGAATTTTAATGGGTGGCAGATGAGACAGCGAAAACGATGAGCTGATTGGAGCAGGTTGATGTCCTTGATCAAAAGATTGATTGTGTGGCTCAATCTCTTCAAGATGCTCGGCCATGTAGTCTAATGCAGAGTTGTATTTGTTCTCGTGTTCGTAGAATCTGTCATCCTTGAAATACTCGATGCCGTCCCTTTCCACCTCGGAAGTGATTTGCAGCAGGTCTGCATGCGTTTACATGCATTTCTCCCAGGTCTCCTTTAGCGCGGAAATTCGCGATCGAATTTTTGGTCCCGTGTAATTAATTTTGCCGAGTTTTTTAAAGTTCTCGAGTGCGCGAGAAATCGAGTAAAACTGCGCCTCTTGCCTCGCTAATGTCTCACTCATCATGTCACTTCTGTTCCGACAATTATCGGAAATTTCCACACAGATTCGTCTCACAATCCGGCTCGAAGGACCAAATTATGTTCACGCGCGAGCTGTCCGTTTTTTTTGTTCGTCGCGGCGAATTGAGAAGAGAGTTTGCTGATCGCGAGAGAGAATCGAAGTCGGAAAGAGGGAATGTGATTCCGCTAAGACTGAGGAGCGAGAAGGATAGCGAATGCTATTGTGTATCAGCTTGACGGTTGAGGTTTAGAGATAACAGCGGAGCGTGATAGAGTGAGAGAGTGAGAGAGAAAGAGTGAGAGCGAAAGAGGAGATTGAGAGTTTAAGAGAAGTGCGATAATACAGGCGATCCGTTATTAGAAAAGAATGTCTTTATTTTAGTAATGTCGAAAATGCGGACGCGGTTAATACATAGATTAAATTAACTCTTGAAGTGTCCGAGCACCATTAAAGTCACGTCTTTTATAAAGAGTTCGTCTTTTTCGCACTCGCAGTCACTGAAAGATTTGCGATCGCAGTACAGAAAGTTAATCTATCGCCGTGTTCGCACTTAACTCAGATTTGTATTAGCGTATGTTTATTACTCGATTATATTTTCGATAAGAGACCCGAGACAGTCGTATCCTCGGTATTTAAACTCTTCGGGGAAACGTCTAGAAATTTCGAAGAACGGAGAAAGGGAATCCCAAGCTCCGGATAATCGTCGAATATTTCCATGAAACGTGGAAACGGTTGTCTGTTGATTACATATGAGATATAAATACGAAGACGAGAAAACACATTGAGAACAAAGACGTTTGTTATTGAGCGCGTATTTGCGGATTATCCGCTTTGTAAAGGCAGCACGGCGATAAGATTTTATTATGTTCGAGTTTTATATATAAATTTATTATTCTCGAATTTAACAGGTGTAAATTTATTATTCGCGATTTTAACATATGAATTTATTCTTTCCGACTTTAACAATTACAAACATCCGATGGTCAAAATTCATTGCGAAATCACCTGGGTCCACATGCTCAAAAATATGTGGCAGCTATATTGAGTCAAGGTAAAAATTTCGTTGTGGATAAAAATGATAATATAATTATCGATGGATCAAAATACGTGGAAACAGCAGGTCTTTACGAGTTGATTTTCATGAGAATTCCCGACGATGAAATATATACTGCGAATGACTTGCAGAACTACAAAAGTATATTAATAAGAACAAATGCGCACAGACGAAATGGTAATGTGAATCAGCCAGTCTTAGGTAACAAGGGACACAAATATAAATACATAATCGCACCATTATTCTCTGATAAAAAATTTGAAAAAGGTATACCGTATGCTATGACCTTAAACAATAATAAGATTGATTACGTGCATTGGAATGATCCCAACGAGTTGGTAGATCGTCTGCGATTGCTCGAAGCTTCGCATCAAGCTGGCAACAATGCCCACATCAATGAAATATTGTCGATTATCGAGAAACTGTACGAGGCAGGTATTATTATAAAATAAGCTATACATCCATGATACGAGTCATCATGATACGATCATTATTATTGGTGATGAAACGTCGATTAATAAATTTGGATTATCACTTGGAACGTTGAATAATAATTCATATTATCAATGGAATGGATTACTAAGAAATTACGTGCGCGATAACACTCTGTGTCTAACAGCCTCCGGCTATGATGCAAGGTCGCGCAAGATACGACGTGTAGCGCAACCGGAAGATCATAATGATGCAGCCAACAAACGATATGTCGAAGCGAGTGGCAAGCTTTTGAGAGATCAACAGAAAGAAATTGAGAAAAAAATAATCAGGCTCGAAAGGAATATGCAAGCGCTATTATTAACGCTGGATAAAATGGTTGTAACGCAGACTACATCAAAAGATACATAAAGAACTGTACGTGAAATTATATCACATTATTACAAATATGCCTCGATCAAACACCTCTGAAAAGCAGCTACTCGTGGAGGAATTGCACGCTCCAGCGAGAAGAAATTTTCCGCGTAGATGCGTCATAGTACGCGGATACGATGACGTGGTCGAGATGCGTCCGTACTCTCGTTTCAACAGAGATTACTACTACATACTCACCGTCATCGATGTGTTGAGCAAGTATGCATGAGCCATGCCGCTGAAGAATAAGAGCGGAAGCGAAACAGCTGACGCTATCGCCGAGATAATTCGAGATAGCAAGAGATACCCGAGAAACATACAAATCGATAGAGGAAAAGAATTTTACAATGCGAATGTGCAGAAACTCTTAAAAAAACACAACATCAATCATTACTCGACGTATTCTGTTATGAAAGCCTCAGTGGTGGAACGATTTAATCGTACTTTAAAGAACAATATGTGGAAAATGTTTACACTTAATGGAAACTACAAATGGGTTGATGAGTTACCTCGACTCGTTGCAGAGTACAATGCGCGAAAACATCGCACTATCGATATGAAATCTATCGATGTTACGCCTGCGATCGTCGAAAAACTTTTAAATACGGTATATAGTAACGTAAAAATTGCTGCTCCGGCAAGATTCAAAGTAGGCGATCGGGTACGCGTGAGCAAATACAAAACTATTTTTGAAAAAGGTTTTACACCAAATAGGACTACCGAAATATTTAAAATTGCCAAAGTACAGAAAACGAATCCCGCGACATATATACTCGAAGATTTGCGCGGAAATTCCGTCGCCGGAGGATTCTACGAGTACGAGTTACATCATGTTGCAAATCCCGATGTATATCTCGTGGAAAAGGTTTTGCGGAAGAAAAGCGATGACGTTTACGTGAAATGGTTGGGACTGGATAAATCGCACAACTCTTGGATACATAAAAATAATGTATTGTAAAAATTGTTTGAAATATACAATAAATATATAATAAATATAAAATAAATATACAATGAATATAAATATAGTATAATAAATATATAATATATAATAAATATATAATATACAATAAATATTCTAACAAAATATAAGTTTATTTACAAAAATTTAATTTACAATGGTAACTTATAATGTCCCCATGGTAATGTTTCGGTGGTTTCAGGTACAATATACCGCTTATCGTCGTATGGACTTAGAGTAATTTTCGTTTCGCGAATGGTGTATACTTTATGCAGCTTGGATCTTATGCAAGACTGCTGACGCGTCATTTCAATATCTTCATTCAGACACCGCGTATAATCGTCGAATGTTATCGTTCTTGCAACGTTACTTTTGACTCCTTTAACCTTTTTTGTATCTTTTTTACCGTCCACTCGCAAAGCGTACATTTTTGCTCTAAGCCCTACAAATTCTGTCATTCGCACCATTATTTTCATCCTTCATTAGACCTGGTACCTTTTTATTCACGAGCGGTATACCGTACGTGTTATCCACAGCATAATCGCTCGTATCAAATTTGTCGAGGTTGCGCTTTATATTCTCATACACGTCTTCGCACTCAATGTGATATATAAGACTGTCTGTGTCGGTGTACATTACCCGGCATCTGTCACGATACAGCGGTGACATGTACTCATGATGAAACTCGTACAAACATGTTTTGGAGATGTCGAGTATGCACATGCCAACATAGATCGGTTTATAAAATTTCATCTCAAGTTGACGCAATTCTACGGCAATTAAATTTTTCGAAAAGATACTTGTACTATGAAAATTTGGTTTCGCAATCATTGCCTCTGCAGCATATATTCCATCCCAATGTGTTATGAGCTTTACATCTACACGATTACGCACATTTTCCATCGTCTTGCCAAATACTGCATTGTTCATTAATTTGTATAAATTTTTTTCGAAATGATTTTTCGCTCGTGTTCTAAATTGTGTATTGAGTTCGATATAATTTCGAAGCCATGGAGATTGCGCAAATTGTAGTATCCGATGTATTTTTGTAACTTGAAGGCCGTGTCGCATACATTGTTGCAAGTTGCGGTAGTGTATCACGTAACGCTTCTTATCGTAAAGCGTTGCGAGAAGCTTCTCCTGCCGCGCACCGGGCGGCTTGACGCGTGTTGGACAAAACGGTAGATCAGTGTGCATATCGTGAAGACATTATGGATACTCTAAATCTACTTCGAGGATGTAGGTGAATCGAGTGCGATCAGTGAGACGTTAAAATTAGATATGTCGTCAACCCATCGAAAATCAGCATAAGGCAATGGTTGACACATTGCCCATCCGTACAAATTATTCACATCACAGTACATTAGATATGAAGATGGTTTCGATGGATCGTACGACTGTATATACTTGTTATTAGCATGCGCGTATCTGTTGGAACATTGGCTTAGACCGCCGCGTATATCCCGTTCAACATAATCATGTCAATGTCTGTGAGCAGTTCGAAATTTACACGTGTATGCATTAACATAGCATCCCACGTATACCCGGGAAGAGTATAGTAATATGCAGGGTCGAGTCCATAACTTTTAATACAACTATCGCGGTAATTTTCAAAAATATCTGCTAATAACAAGACATCGATTTTTAAATACATATCGCTTTATTCGCCTAGAGTTCGAAGGGATAATCGATTCCATACGTTCTCGGCGTGCGCGTAATCGTTCTCGGATACAGTGTCGCCGGTCAAGGAACTGTAGAATGATTCGCGCGGTGGTAAACGTGTATCTTGCAACGTGTTGACACAGTCAATGTATTCGTATGGAAAGACGCCTTTCCGTGTTAATAATTCGAAATTTTCGATCGGTAAATTTTGAAACTGTGATTGTAAAATGTTGAGTTTATCTTTATCCAAAAAAGATGCCAATTTGTCGAGACTAGTATTGAGAAATTTATATGAATCGATAAAACGTAATTTTATATGATTTTTGAATCGTCTTGTTCGAGTTTGATAGTTTTTGTGAATGAAATATATTTTTCCTTTGTTATTGGAAGTAATTCGATTTCTCCTTCGAACGCTTTAGCTATATCCTCGATAATGAAATGCGCATCATAACCTAATAAATTATAAAAAACAATAGGAATACAAAAAGATTCTTTATAATTTAGATTGCAATTTGAGTGCGCGGGACCCCTGTAGCGTCCGGTCAGATGACAATGATCGCATACGCGTGTATCGTCTTGCACGAAGAGTTTTTCACAAATGTGACAATGCGTCGCGTTGTGAAACTTTTCCCACTCGTCTGATGTTAAATTTACCATGGGGTCATTTGTTGTTAAAATAGTCTTTACACGTACCGCTAAATTTTTTAGTTGTTCGGCAAACCATGAATCACAATCGATACTACGACGAGTATGGTATGCAGATAACGAATCGTCGTATGAGCAATGTACATAATAAGCGATACTAAATACCCTGTGATGTTGATAATATTTTTCTTCTTCGGTTTTGGCCAAAACGCATTCCAAGTCGGCGTACACCACAAATGGAAGGCGCTCTTTCCTGGTGTAGTTGTTAAACGATAGCCACTTGTTCTTATCGCTCAGTAACCGGATAGCGCAGTCATTCATCTCCCCGCAGTCTACCATTTGTGACTGCAGCTTGTCCTCCGAACCGAAATAATGCAAGCATCTGTAAAAGATAATAACGATTTTAACACTTTATAATTATTTTATGATTATTTAATATATAATTTTATTACAATACGTACCGATCACAGATATATTTTTGACCATTTTGTTTGCTCAATTGCGAGCTGGCAAGTCGGGATAGATTTTTGATCCACACGAAATGTCCAACGCTGTTGCTGTCTTGCACATATACAACAAGTTGATGTGTCTGTCTTTCTTTTCCTCCGAGAGACGTATCGGGACGATGTTCTTTTCTTCGATGCTGTACACATTTATCGAAATGTCATTATGATGTTCAAATTTTTTAATTTGATTCAACGTCATCGGAAACTCAAAGTCCTGGAGATTCAGCACTGTCGTGTAATGTGGATACATAGATTTGCGATCCGCGTCTCTTTCAGCGGGATACAGTGCAGCGACCACAGCCCACGCGAAACACGCAGTGTCTTTTGATTTCACGTTAATCACTGCTCTCTTTATCATAATCTCCCGCGGCAATTTAATATGGCATCCCGCATGCATCGGATTATATTTATTTATATTGATAGTTAAATCGATTATTCGAGCCAATGCCCAACCACTATCACGTTCTTGAAATTCTTCTACGATGCTAGTGTGGGCTCTATAACGCGGCGTTTGTACCAATCATGTAAATCGGAGGTGCGAAAGATTTCAAAGTTTTTAGTGTTGACACTTTTATTAGCACGCTTATCGCTTGACACAAACTCGCCATTAAATATAGTGTTCACTTCTACACTAGTGTGTTTTTGCAACACTTTTTGCACGTGACCGATCACAATGTCTTTGGCATCCTCGAGAAATTGACGAGGTTCAATGTGATTATTGTTTATTACCGCACCGATCAAGATGCGGCTCTCGAACGCCGTATCAATCTCTCGCCAAATGAGTCTAACTTCATTATGAAAACCTATATCGAACTCTGAACGAAAAACGTAGCATATAACGTTATGCGATTCGATATTTATAATATACAGGGTGTCCCATTTTAAATGTTCCACCCTCATAATTTTTCAGGATCAACGTTTGAAGGAAAACGACTCGGATAAAAGTTGTAGGGAACAAAGGGGGCTATCTAGGACCCATGACGAGAACATAGCAGGATGAATTTTCAGGTCCCATTTTGATCCAGCCAATGAAGGCAAGAATCTGAGCCTGGCCGATGAAGGCAAGACCGTGATGAACCCTGGTCCTGAACATCGAGTAGCATATCAATGACTGAACGCAGGCAATGGTTGACCCTTGAATGATCATCTGAACGTGAAATGACCCCTTACAACTCTAATGTAAAATTTTCCGCTCTTTCAGAATCCGGGATCAAAAATAGGGGTTCCCATTTAAAAAACGGAAGTTCACCTTCAAATGACCTTGAAAATGACCTTTAATGTCGAATCCAAGGTCACTATTAGATAGCCCCCTTTGTTCCCTACAACTTTTATCCGAGTCGTTTTCCTTCAAACGTTGATCCTGAAAAGTTATGAGGGTGGAACTTTTAAAATGGGACATATAATTGAATATATAACATTACCTGATTTTTTTTATTTCGATATAATTGAGAAATAGCTGGATATCTATAAATATTATGCACTTGTTCTCTATGAATAAGTAGCTCTCAAAATTTTCGAATTTTTAATATTAGATTCCTCGGAGCCATTTGACGATGAGATGATGTTTCCTTAACGAAAATATGTTACAAGGTATCAATTAGTTTCGGAGTTACAAAGCAATTGAAAAAGAAGATATGGAAAAAAATTGGAAACTTACAGAAAATGACCTCTCTCCATTGCAAAAAAGACTGGACTCCAAATCTATGTTAATAAAAAAACATTCTGAGGTCTTGCAAAACATTCTATGTAAAACTAGAGCCCACACGAAATGTCCAACGCTGTTGCAGTCTTGCACATACAACAAGTTGATGTGTTTTACAAATATAAAATATATATACATTATAAAATATAAATATAATTTAAAAATAATATGATGTAATAATGTGATAATAAAATAATATAATAGCGGTTGCTGCGGTGGGGCGGCGGTGGTGCGACGGTGACAGCGATGGTTGGATGGTTGCGGTGGTATAATAATTCTCTCTCTTTCGCGTACGCCTCGCGCTCTCCTTCGCCGCGTCATCTCTCGCAAACACCTCTCTCTCGCGCTCTCCTTTGCCGTGATATCTCACCTCGCGTTATCTCTCGTGTGCGTCTTGCGTCATCTCTCGCGTGCGCCTCGCGTTATCTTGTCGCTGTGCTATCTCTCTTTCGCGTATGCCTCTCTTTCAAGGATCCTAACCTCACGTTCCCCCTCCCCCGCAAGGACCACGCACACAGATTTCGCGGATTCCCTCCCCGCGGACCCTTCGCGGACCATAACCTCGCGGACGTCTTCCCCTTCCCGCAGACCCCTCGCGGACGCTTTCCCCTCCCCGCATATCCCTCGCGGACCATGCATGCAGATTTCGTGGATCCCCTCCCCGCGGACCCCTCGCGGACCAAGACGCCTTCCTGCGTGACGTCATTCCCGCGCGCCGCGGTTGCGAACGCCTCCCCCACCCCACGTGACGTTATTCCACCGCGCGGCGGAACGGGGTGAATGACCTAAACTGCGTTAGAACTCTCCTAGACCTACTACTTATCCAAGCGCTCTTTGATTTCGCTGCGCGATTTCCCTTCCAAAAACAAGAATCGAATCACCGACCGATATTGCTCTTTTTCCATTTTTCTAAAATCCGTGGACACGCTCGCTCCCACACGCGGTCAAAACAAAACTACGAGTCCGATTCGGTTGAAATTTTGACAGTAGCCGTCTACGAGAATGTACTACACGATAGTAAATCTCTCTTGTGATACTGGCACCATCGGGCGGTGAGGCTAAGTACTTATCGGACCGCCCTCGTATGTATAAATTTTTAGAAAGTAAAAATATTTCTAAAAATATTTCTCTGTAAAAATATTTTATTTATATTACGATCATTTTATGCATTTTAAATATACTGTTGCGTCCCTGAGTGTCACCCCTTTGAGCGTTTCCGGGATATCGTAGTCAAGGGGGGTTGTTGATAAACAACCGACGCGTGGTTGTTTGACTACGGGATATCAGTCTGGATTGACAGCTGTCGAATTGTACGGTCGTGCGGTCTTTCATTGCATTTATTAACGTGCTCTTGTAATTCTGAGATTATTAAAGCTTCCGAGTTCTCTTATTAAATACGCCTTGTTCATTTCCCGGCGCGAGTGTGTGTGCGAGTGTTGCATTGCGTTGCGCATCTGTGAGATATCGCGAGGTCGTCGCGCGGACGTAACATTTTGGGGGCTCGTCCGGGATCGAACGAGCAACGAGCTATCAAAAAGATCATCTAGGAGGACGACGCTGGAAGCGATGATGCTGCGGACGGCAGAGCGCAGGATTATTGAGCTTCGTGAAACAGCTAAGTCTTTCTAATAATAGAGATTAAAAATGGAATCGCGTACACATATTTTAGTCCCGTTATTGAAATATAATTGTCGTTGAGATGAGCAATAAATTCGCGTTAAAAAAGATTTTGAGTGAATACTCTTGCGTTTCTTTTGTTTATTTTCGTGCAGAAAATTGTTTATTTGAAGTGGACAACGCTGTCAATGAGGGAAGGACCATCATCTATCGTGAGAGACGTTAAGAAAGTTCATAAGAAGGCTGCCTCACCCACGGTTTTTGATCCGTGGTTTTTCCGTGGGTCGTAGGGCGAATGCCGAGGCAGGGACTTGAGGAGTCCCTTCGGGGACGACGGGTCCACGGTGGATACCCTCCTTTTGTCCGAAAAACTTGAGGAATTCTGTATCAACGATATTCTGAGGACGACGATCGTGAACCGAAAAGGAGAGGGACTACGCAATTTCGAAGTGTTGTGGTCGACAGGAGAAGGGAGGAGTCTGGCCAACTCTTTCTCAAGGAGGAGTCGATTAAGAATCTGCTCTCGCATTCAAAGAAGGAACCGTCCAAGTACTCTAAAGAAAACAATTCTCTCTAAACCTCCTTTTGCCCAACCCTCAAACTTGTCTAATCACCGCCCCCCCTTTCTTAACCCTATCCTTCACCTGTGCCCCTTGCCCCCCGTTTTCTGCATTCTATATCCCAAATATGTGAACTTCTTCACATCTTCTACCTGTTTTCCCTTGCATCTCCAGTTGACTTTTTTCATCCTGCCTCCCCCCTCTTGAACCTCAACACTTTAGTCTTTCCTACATTGACCTCCAATCTTTTCTTATCTAAATATCCCTCCATTTTCCCCATCATATGGATCATCCCCTCTTCATTGTCTGCTAACAGCACCATATCGTCCGCATAAGCTAGGCAATACACCTTTTCGTCCCCTAACTTTACTCCTCCCCATCCTCCTTTTCTTAACACTTCCTTTACATCTGCTAGCAACAGATTGAATAATATCGGGCTCATTGGATACCCCTGCCTCACTCCTCTCGCCGTCCAGAACCCCTTCCCGATCTTCTCTCCTATCCTTAATTTACTCCTAGTTTCCCTATACACTCCCTCGATCCTATTCCTCAAACCCTCCCTTACCCCCCTTTCCCTCAAAGCCTCCATCAATATCTCTCTATCCACCGAGTCAAACGCCGCCTTCAGATCTATAAACATTGTTATTAATATCCCCCTCTTTCTATCTATTTGCCTATTCATCAAAAAATGCAATACATTGTAGGCATTTTTATATTTTATTATTCATGTTTCTATATTTTATTATTTATGTATTATGTTTGGTATCACTTGAAATATTATATTCAAAGAGAGAGAGATGTTAGCCGATGTTTGATTAGATGACTTTACTTTGTATTTTGATCTTTGTTTTTGATTGTTATTTATTCTTACGACCGTGAAATCGAGAGAACCTTCGAAGGTAAAAGCGACACGATACCTATCTCGGCCGTGGATTGTAAAAGAATGATTTGATTGGTTTACCACTTAGGAGTAGGGCGCAATCAAGAAGTCCGGATATAAAATCGCGACTTTCTGAGAAACGACACACACATTCTCGGATCGATAGATTACACACACATTCTCGGATCGATAGATTACACACACATTCTCGGATCGATAGATTGGCAACACACCGAAAGGCTCACTCTCTCTACATCGAAGAACTCGCAATAAACATATATAGATATATCACTTGTGATATACTTTAATTTAAAAACACGTTGGCACCCGATTCCTCTATCCTGACAATAATCATATAACCGCACGAGAGTCGTCACCCGCTCCCGTCGAGATAAGTCTACAACATATATATTATCAATCCCCTTTCTAAATCCCGTTTGACCCGACGGAATCATGCCTTTCTCCTCTACCTCCATTCTCAACCTTTCCGTCAGTATACCTACATACACCTTATACAATGTCGGCATCAGTGTCAACCCCTCTGTACCTCTCTACATTCTCCCCTGCTCCCTTTTTTCCAACGGAATTATTATTCCCTTTCTCCACTGTTCCGGTCATCCTTCCCCCCTCCACACCCTATTACAGAAGTTCCATACCCATTCTTCCACCGCTTCACCTCCTAGCTTCCACACCTCATTTGGCACGCCATCCGCCCCTGAAGCCTTCCCCTTTAATTTATACACAGCATTCCTTATCTCCCTCCCCCCTATTCCCTCTTCTTCGTCCTCTTTCCTACCACCCTCTCACCTCTTTACCACTCTGCCCTCCACCCCTCCTAACAACCTCATAAAGTGATTCCTCCATTTATTTTCCTCTATCCCTTCATTTACCTCATTCCACTTTTTCCTCTCTCTATTCACTATCTTCCATACATCCCCCTCTGTCTTCGCCTCTTGCGCCACCCTTATCCATCTCTCATTCTCTTCCTCCTTTTTCCGATCAATTAAATTGTATAGAGCGATCAATGCATGCATAAGATTCGTAACCAAAGTCAGAAGGGACGAGCACATTACGCCGGTCTACAGAGAGCTGCGCTGGCTTAAATGCGATGCCAGAAGGAAATACTACGTGGGATGCCAACTCTTCAATATTATCAACACCCAAGAGCCGAGAATGTTCTATGAAGGTCTTACCTTTAAGTCAGCGGTGACTCAAAGAAACACGCGGACATCTGACGATCTGACATCTACTTGTTATGCCCTTGTGCAGGACTGAGATTTTTAGGCGTTCGTTCAAATCTAGCGCGGCCAAGCTATGGAATGACTTGCCGCCGAATATTCGCAGCGCAAGATCAAATGGCGATTTCAAGAGTAAACTATATGAACATCTCCTGAGCGTTACGCTACTGTAGTCAGGATTTCCTGGCCGATTTACTGCTTCTGATCCGTCATTTCTGTATACGATACGATCGTTTGGGTTTTTAGTTTAAATACATACATTATACACTCTCTCACACACACATACACTCACATATGTAAGCACACACGAGTTAATTTACATCTATCTATCTGTATACTCAAATTTAAATATTCTCAAAATTTATCTGCTCTAGGGAGCACATTTACATGAAACGCGTAATACTTAAATACTTGTATCTTTCAACATTGTATGTTGCTTCTTTTTTTCTTGGTGCGCTTGAGGGGACCCTGTCCCAGAGCGCTTTAAATAAATCTACGCTTCTCTCTCTCTCTCTCTCTCTCTCTCTCTCTCTCCTTTTTCCTTTTACACAGTAGTTTATATTCTGCTCTATCTTTTCTATAACCCTCTCCCCCCCCCCTATCCTTCTCAGACATCTCTTTACCTCCTTTCTTTTGTCCTCACATTCCTCATCCCACCATCCTCTCTTTTTCCTCCCTCCCTCCACTCTTGCCCTCTCTTTTAACTCTTCTCCTATCCTTTTTGTCTTTACCTTTAGCTCTTCATCTACACTAATTCCTTCTCTTACATCCCACTCTATCCTGCCTCTAACCCTTTCCCCTCCCCTTATTGTCCATCTTCCCCCTTTTCCATTTTTCCTTCTCCTCTCTCCCCTTTTCCCCATCATCCTTCTTCCCTTCAGCGACACTATTACTGGTTGATGATCTGATTTCACACACTCACTTATCTTCAACTTTACCATCTTTTCTCCTACCCTTTCTTCTCCTACCACATAACCAATCACCGACTCCCCCCCCCCGTATACGTAAACACCCCTTTTTCGTCTCGGGCTAAAATTCCCATTTAGGATCTCCCATCCTACCCTCTCTAGCCCCTCTATTAATTTCTTTCCCTCCCCATTTATCTTCTTATCCTTTGACTTCCTTTCTATATCTTCTCCCTCTCCCCCTCTTCCACTGCCCTTTATACTCGTCCTTGCATTAAAGTCCCCTCCTATTATCGTCCACGTATCTCCATTCTGCTCTTCCAACCACTCCTTCAGCACTTCCAACTTTCTATCCATATCTCCATTTACATACACCCCGATAATCCTCCACCTTTCTTTACTTATCCCTATCCATACCTCTAAAGCCATCACCCCTTCATCTTTTTCTTCTCCATTGCCCCTACCCCCAGGTCCTCCCTAACCAATAATTATCCATCCCATCGGTCTTCCTCTCTTATTTTTCCTCTTTGCTAGCTGTTTTTCCCATCTATATCCCTTTGACAATATTCTCTTTACTCTCTCCCAATTTTTCTCGTCTACCCGTTTCTATCATCACTACCACCTCCCACTTTTTAATCTCCTTCCAGAAACTTTCCTCTTTATTTTTAATCCCCGCCACATTCCAAAATCCCACTTTCCACCGCCCTTCCCCCTCACTCTTTTTATCCTTCCTTTCCCCCTCTCCTCTACTTCATATCTTTTCCTTTTCTATCCCTTCTTAACCTTTGCCTCTCCACCACCTCTCTTCTTCCGTAACTCTTCATCCCCTCTTCCTAATCCTTCCCTTCTCTACTCCTTTACCTCTCTTCTCCCTCCACTGTGCCTGCCACTCTAACTTCTCCTTTCCCATTCATAAGCTTCCCATCTCCACCAGCATTCGTTTATTCTTATTCTTCCATATCCTGTCCAAACTCTATTTCCTCTTTTTCTCTCCTCATCTGCAATTATCTCTATCCTCCATTTAATTTTCCTCTTTTCCCATGTAAGGTCGTCCTCAACTCTAACCGTTTTCCTTTTTAATCTTTTTTTCTTCTACATTACCTACCTTTTTTGCTCTCTACTACCCAACCTTACTATCACTATCACTATCCCATTCCCCCCCCCCTCTTTACCTCTCACCTTCCTAACCCACTCTATCTCTGCCTTTACCCCTATCTCCTCCAGCACATTCTCTACTTCCTCTTTCGTCTCTCCTTTCCTTCCTTCCATTCTTCTAATCACTTATTATTCCTTCTTTCTTCCCTTTCTTTTAGTTCCATCTTCCTCCCTATTCCGTTTACCTTTTCCGCCATTGAATCTTCCCTCCCTTTAAGACCACCTCCCCCCTATCCTCTTCCCTCCCTCTTACTTCCGCTCTTTTTTCCAACCTAGCTTCCAGCTCCCCAAATCTTTTTTCCTACATATCTTTAGCCCCATCTCCTTCTTTTCTTCCCTCCACCTCTCCTCCCTCTACTACAGCTCTAACCTCATCTTTCCCAGTTCCTCACTAAGCCTCTCCATTAATTTAACCCCCATTTCCTTAATCATTACCCCCAGGTCCTCTCTCTCCTCTCCCATACACCCCTCATGTAACCTCGCCACCTTCTTGCTTCTTCTAAGCGCCCATTCTTCTTCCTCCTTATCCTCCTCCTCTCCCCCCTTTTCCTTTTCATATAATCCTCTATACCTCCCGTATTACCTCTTCTTTCTTTGTTTAGCTCCTCTATTTTTTCGGTCTCCCTACCTTCCTCTTTCCTTCCTCTCCTCCTATTTTTTTAACTCTCCATCGTTCAATTTTCCTTCTTTACTCTCGTCACCCATCTCTTCTCCCCTATTTCTTTCTTTCCTGATTCTAATTCAACAGTTCAGAAATTCAAAAATTCGCGCCCTGCGCTGATTCCCTTAATCTTCTCTATTTCCACTCTCAACGCCCTTCTTAACTCCCGCTTATTCTACGGCAAACGCGCCGTCAACGCAGACCCGTCTCTTCTCACGTCCCCTACCACATGTACTCTACCTCGTATCTATCGTCACTCTTTCGCCTAACCTCCACTAATCTTCTCCTGCCTATACCACCTCAGCCTCCACTTTCTTTTGCTCACCCTTACTCATCACCGACCCTCTCTTTACCCCTCACCTCCTGCACTCAACTCTCCTATTCCCCTTTTACTCCTTCCGCCACTCTCTCAACCAACTCTGTACACACTCTCTCACACCTGTCACTCACACACACTCCGTAACCGGAAGCCAACATTGAGAAATATTAATATAACAAAACATTTAAAAAATTTTGATCTTCACACTCGTGACTTTATGGAAACTTTTAACATAATGGACAATCACAAATATATGATTATAAAATTAATTGTTCAGTTATTTTTTAAAATTGAATTATTTTATTATGGCAAACAATTTACATTGAGACAACACAATTCATTTCTTAGACATAACTTAACAAAAACGATTCTTTTTAATGGTCAATAAATGTATCTGCATATAATTATATAAATTCTTTATGTTTTATAAATTTATATTATTTTATTATGTTCAAATTTTTTAAATGTATATCAAATAATTATACAACTTGTTTATGTTTTTATGAATAATTTATATTACTAGAATAAAATAGAATAATCTTTATTCATGTTTCCCCTTGGGGTTACATAACCAAAATATACATAAACAACAAATATACTCTTTACATATTCAAAATATCCTTAACCTATCGCTTGCTCTACACTCCTCTCCTATTCGCACCCTGCCTACTCGCACACACACATATCGCCTCTGTCTAACCTTTCTTATATCTAAAATCGCCTGGACTTCCGTTTCCGTTTACAAACTCCTTTTAACTTATCATACTCACCCTCTCACTTCCACTCTCTCAATCTCATACTTACATTCTCCCTCCCTCATTCTCCCTCTCCTTACTTTTTCTAGACCCCTCAACTAGACCTTCCCATCCCCCTTCCCTCCTAATACTTCTTCCATTTTTTCCTGCCATGTTCCCTCCACCTCCCAATCTAAACACCCTTTCCATACATGTTCCCACGTTTCCTCTGCTCTTTCACAAATTCTACATCTCTTCATTTCCTCCTCCCAATATCTTCCTCCTTTCATCCCCCAATCTGAATCTTGCCACCATTTGCCACCTGCTCTCCCCCAACCCTTTTTCAGATACCCTGGTAATCCCTCTTCCTTAATAAACCTATACCATTTATTGAATTTTGATATCTTTCTCCACCTGTCTTCATTCTGCATACTCCTCTCCCTGTCAAAGATTAACTCCCCTCTCTATTGCCCTTTCTCCCTCATCACTGACACCTCTTCTAACTTCCAACCTCTTTCCTCTATAAACAACTTCCTTTCCTCTTCCCATCTTTCCTTAATTTTTCCTTTACTCTCCTTTTTCTTCATTTCCTTCCAGCACTCTCTCGACAGCTCCCCTCCTTTCCCCTCTTCCAGTTTTTTCTCATACCCCCACGCCCTCATTCCCGCCTTCCTCTTCAACTTGTCTCTCTGCATTTCTTCCCTCACCATATACCCCGGTGTATATCTCCCTACTCCCAATACCCACTTTATGTACCTATCCTGCAGCCTTTCCACTTCCTCCCTCTCCTTCCACCCCCAAATTTCCACCCCAAAACTGACTACTGACCACACCAGCCTATCAAATAACCATAACCTCTTTGCCCAGTCCTTTCCAAATCTTCTTTTACCTATCCCCCACACTTACCCTAACAGCGCTGCTGCTTTCTTTATTCTTTCCCTCACATGTACCTTTTGCTCACCATTAAATCTCATTCTATATCCCACAGATATGTAAATTCTCTTAACTCTTCCATCTTCCTTCCCTTCCAATACCAATTCACCTTCTTCCACCTCCCTTCACCTTTTCTGCATCTCATGATCTTCGAATTCTCTACGTTTAAAACAAAACCCTTCCTATCTAAGTACCCCTCCATTTTTCCTAACATCCCTCTCAACCCCTCAACATCTTCCGCCAACAAAACTAAATCATATGCATATGTCAACGCATGCACTTTCCTATTCCCTATTTTAACTCCTTCCCATCCTCCCTTCTTTAGCTCCTCGTCTAAATCTGCCAACGTCAAGGTGAACAGGCCAGGGCTGAGTGGACAGCCCTGCCTCATCCCCCTCGCCGTCCAGAACTTCTCTCCATCCTCCCCCGCTACCCTTACCCTGCTAACTAATTCCCTCAGAACCTCCCCACATCTCTTAACCAAACCCTCCCTTACCCCCTTTTTCTTACCATCTTCCTCAATAACATCTCTCTATCCACCGAGTCAAACGCCGCTTTCAAATCCAAAAACATTAAGACCGACTCTTTACCTCCCCCCACTTGTCTATTTACCACATAATTCAGCACATATATATTATCAATTACTCCCAAACCTTTCCTAAAGCCCGTTTGACTCGGTGGCAACAATCCTTTCCCCTTCAACTCACTCCTTAACCTCTCTGCTAAAATTGATATATATCTTATATGCTGTCTGTGTTAAAGTCACCCCTCTATAGTCACTCACCCTTTCCCTCTCGCCCTTCTTTATAATCGGAACAATCACTCCTTCTCTCCAATCCTATGGCCACCTCTCTCCTCTCCAAACCCTTCTACATATCTCTCCTATCCTATGTCTTTCACTACCTGCTCTCCATACTTCCACACTTTATTTGCAATTCCATCATCTCCCATCGCCTTACCATCCTTCATTTTCTCTATAGCTCTCCAAATCTTCTCCTTACTAATGTCTTCCTCCTCATCTTCCTCTAGCCCCTCTCCTGATCCTTTCACCGCCCTCCATTCTACTCCCCCTAGTAATTCTCTAAAATATCTATCCCATTTTTGAGATTCAAATTCCTCGTTTACCCTCTTTCTCCTTTACCTCTCCCTATTTACTATTCTCCAAATCTGATTTTTCGTTTTCGCTTCCTTCACTTTTCTTTCCCATTTTTCCATCTCCATTCTCTTCCTCTCCTCACATAACCTCTTGTTTCTCCCTTTTTCCTCTCTAAATTTTTCTTTGCTTTCATCTTCCTTCCTCCATTTTCTCAACTCCTTTCTGAAATTTTTCTTTGCATTCCTCATCGCACCACCCTTCCCTCTCCTTTACCCTCAATTTCTCCTCCACTTTCTCTACTGCCCTCAGGACCCTACTCTTTAGCTCATTCCATTCTTCTTCTATTCCCTCTTTCTCACCTATCCTTTCCCCAACCCACCGTTCAAAATCTTCCCTTCCCTCTTTCTTCCATATTCCCCTCTTTACCTTCCCCTTTCTACCTTTCTTCCAATTCCATCCCTTCCCCTCCACTCCTCTAATTACAACTATTAACGGATGATGATCTGAATCCACCCTCGATTCTACTCTCATTTCCTCCACTCTGTCCCTTGTCCTCTCGACCCCTATCACACAGTCAATCACTGACTCCCCTCTCCACCCCGTATATGTCCATTCCCCCTCCTAAACCCCTTTAACATTACCATTCAGAATTGACCATCCCTGTTCCCCTATAAACTTACATAAACTTTTTCCCTCTCCATTCACTTTCTCATCTTTGGACCTCCTGCAACCCAAATCCTCCTCCTCCTCCTCTACTTTACCCCCCTTCCTTCCTGTCCTCGCATTAAAGTCTCCTCCTATCAAAATCCTCACTTCCTCATTTCTTTCTTCCGTCCAATCCTTTAATCTTTCCAATATTTCCTCCAGATTTTTAATCACATGCACTCCCACTATACTCCACCATTCTCCTAATCACACCTTTATTGCCATCACCCCTTCCCTATCCATCACCTCTTTCTCTCTTTCTACAATATTTTCACCCCCATCCTCACTCCCATTAATATCCCCCCCATTGCTCTCCCTTTTCTGTTCTTCCTCCCGGCCCTTTGTTTCATTCAAGTATACCCCCTAGGCAGTCTGTTCTTAATTCTTTCCCAACCTCTCCTATCTACCCATGTTTCACATAAACACATAATATCCCACTCTCTTAACCCCTCCCAGAAATCCTTATCCTTATTGTTTAGACCAGTCACGTTCCAGAAACATATCTTGTAATTCTCATTCTCTTCATTTTTCTTCCCCTTTCCACCATTCACCTTTAATTCCCCCTCCTCCTCACCTCCTCCTCCACCCACCCCTAATCCCCCTCCTTCCATCCTCACGCTTTCCACTACCTCCTCTAGTGCCCATCTCTTACTTTCCCCTTCTTATTGCTCCCTTCTCTTTCCTTTCCTTTCCCATCCCTCAAAATTTCCTTGTTCTCATCACAAAACCACCAAGTATTATCAATTCTTATCCTCCCGTACCCTAAACCCACTATTGCTCCCCTCCTCTCCTCATCATCCGCAATTTTTCTCAGTTTCCATTTCATTTTTCTCTCTCTAAATGTTTAATCCTCCTTAATCCAAATCTCCCTTCCTTTCAGCTTCTTTTTATTCTCTAATATCTTCTTTCTAATCTCCTCTGACTTTACCTTCACTATAACCAAATCACCCTTTTCTTCCTTTACCGTTTTTATTCTTTTTACCTTTTCTAATTCCGCAACCACTTTTATGTCCCTCCATATCTTTAACACTTCCTCATTAACCTCCTCACCTTTCACTCCCTTGATAACTACGTTTCTTCTCCTCTTATCCCTCTCACCATTAATTTATATTTCTATTATATATTATTATTTGTTATGTTTAAATTTTATATTTAAATACATTTTTTTATATACATTTGTACGCACGCGCTTATAGTGCTCTAGTATATTAAAAAGTATAATTTTTACTTTTTTTTTACATTATTTTGTAACTAAAAACTAGACAACATAATTGTGCATTTCAAAAAATGCAGTTTATTTATTCAAATTTCCCGGTCTTTGGTCGATGGGGCGGGGCTTAAATCTCGAACATGTTGGATTCAGTGCGATGCACAGAAATCTTATAAGGAAAGTGGGGGACTGGCAGTCCATATTTCTATAGTCAAAGCATAGAACATATAGAAATGGAAGGGGAATGCCTATTGTTTTCGACAGAGAAACATGTCTGGAGGAAATAAGAAAGAAAATATGGTTGCTTCTCTCTCGTGATTTAGTAGCCGCGCATGCGCACTTTCGAGCAATAACTCACGAGAGAGAGGCAACCATGATTTTCACAGAGAGCAATAGGGAGGCAACTACGATTTTCTTTCTCACTTCCTTCGGACACATTTCAATCTGCTACTCCCCTTCTATTTATATATGTTCTAAGGCGAAGGCCCCTTTACTGCGTCGTTTCTTGCCGCGCGGCAAGTATTACCGCGCCCTACGTACAGAAACTATCCACATAGAGCGTGGACTGTGCGATCCATCCAAAAATGATCGTCAGAAGTGAGAGAGATAGAACGCGAAGACGGCCAGTCTGTATCTCTATCATTCTCTGTTAAATTAGAGACCCTCTACTGGGGCTCGATTTTTGAATTTATTCGCAAGAGAAACGTATACGCAAATTCAGCTCTTACTAAAAGTCATGCAGTAGCCAATCAACTTGCAACTTTTCTGTAAGAGCCGAATTTGCGTATACGTTCCTCTTGCGAATGAATTCAAGAATCGAGTCCCTATTTTTCTTTTTTTTGTCGCTGTGGAAACCTTTTATAGGTACCCCCATTCCTCGGGAAAGGAGATGGGGGTTATGCGGGAGACCTTCTCCTCATCCCAGGGAGAACCGAAGTTTTCCCTGCGATGGGGAGTAGTGTACCACGCTAAAACCACAGCGGGTGTCCTACTCGGGCGTTTGCTGGGGGGGGAGCGGAGGATGCTGGAATCCCATGCCTATTCCGCCCCCCACCACTTTCTCCCGGGAGGGAGTCACAGGAGTGACTCCCTCCCCCCGCCATCGTGCGGGTCATCGCGGTTACGGCGCAAGGGGGATACCACCCTCACGCCGTGCCCTTTCGATGTTGTTCGGGGGCGGGGTCGGGGCTCGAGTTTTCCGCTCGAGCCCCGGCCCCCCGGCCACTCCGGCTGCGACTCCCCACGTCATCATCGGTACAGGTTCGGTCATCAGCCAAAGGGGCCCTCCTTCGAGGTTTGGGCGGCTGTCTTGGACTTTACGTCCAAGACTGCCTCCCTTATCCCTCCCGCGAGGTCGTCGGAGGAGGAGTCCAGGACTTAAGCGTCCCGGGTTCCCCCACGCCGACCTCATCCCACCCCAGAATTGTCTGGAGTGGGACGGGGCCCGACCCTCCCCTGGCCCCCACCACGGCGATTTCTTCGCCCAGGTAGCCAGGAGGGGTCGTCCCTCTCCTCCCGGGATTCAGGGGAGAGAGCGAGTCTTCCCCACCTCCACCGTCACTCCCTTCTCTTTCAGCCTCCTCCTTCTGCGAGATGACTCTCACAGAAGGAGGAGAACGCCCCCCATTTGTTATTTCCGTTTTCCTCGCCGACCGCCGCCGCCACTACGGCCGGCCAGGAGAGGTTGTAACTGGACACACGCGGTCAATGGAGATCATCGACTCGTCTTACCTTCCGGGTCCAGGTTGTCGCGCTTTCGCCTTCACGGTCGCCAGATGTTTATTCAGCCTCCAAACATCAAGGCTCAATATTCCCTATTCGGATTTGCGCGATAGTACCTCAATCGTCGCGAATACCGGACCCTTGCATCGGAATTTCACGCAGCGGGTGATTATATCACTTCCCTTTTTCGATGGGTCCTGCCGTGCTGCTCGCCCCGCCAGGCCGCTGTTCCGAGCCTCGGATCGGTGCCGGTGCCTCAGGCTACGTCGGTGGGTTGCCTCCTTCCGTCCCGCTTCTGGATCCTCTCATCCGGATTGGATCCGACGGATTATCGGATTGGCACTGTATCCACACTGTTCGACACTACGTTGGGAATGTTAGTAAATAATGACTCGACTTGATAATGGGTACACAATATCGTTTATTAGTCGTAGCAGTATTCACAGTGTTACTTCGGTATTAAGCTATCCTGGCTGCGCACGCACCTCCACTCTCGGACGCGTTGTACGCGAAGCGACTTCTGTTTCTCGCACCTACAGAACAATACTTTGCCGAAGGTATTTCGTCGGACTTATCCGCGGATCTTACCACGCGGTCACGAGGATAATTAACTCGTGTATTATCGCGACTGTTCTCTGACCATGGCCTCGTTCGCAATTATCGCGAAGCGTTACACGCACTACGCTCGGTATCAGGATCAAACGTGTGCACTAGTATGACGCAATCGTCGGTTCGCGGAACGACGTGAACTCCTCAGTGTGCAACCATGGAAAGAGCCCTGTTGCTTCTTTGTCCTCTCGTTTTATACTTTCGCTCCCCACCTTTGCTTGGTTGACCAATCAGAACGCTTCTTCTCGGTTGGCCAATCAGAGCGCTTCTTCCCGCTGGTCTCTTTCGGGTCCTTCTTTATGGTCCGCGCTTTTCTTCTGGTCCTTCGGTCCTTCGTTCTTTTGGGCCTCTCTCCATGGTTCGCGCTTTTTCGGTGGGTACCTTCGTTCACCAATCGCGTCAGAATACAAAAATCGATGCAATTCCCGTTTAATCCCTTCTCGGACGGATCGTGGAATTCCGCTTTCCATTTCAACCTTAGTTACACATTTAATTTCTCGGGTTAATCTCGCTGTTTAATTATCATCTCGGATTTCATGGGGACGTAAATCTCTTATCTCCTATTACTAAAATAACTATACTGTCTATCTTTATTTTGTAATCTGACACTCTACCCTCGCCTTAAACTCTGCGCTGATACTATGTTCACGATAAAGCTGCTAATCCGAATTGTGCTCAAATAAACCCTTTTGTATAACCTAAAACAATTCGTTTGTTACGTCTGAAGTCATTTCTGATAATTGGTTAAACTAATACTTTTTGTGAATTTATCAGTTCTACTCGAGATGCTATTTAATTTAATTAAATTGATCATTATTATATGTCTTTTAACCCTATTTATTATTTTTTCACGTTTCCTTTCGTTTCCGCTATTCTTAACTTTAAACCTATATCTAACTTACCTTACTAGTTATAATTTTATGACTAACTTAAATCTACTTATAGCTTTAGTTTACTTTTCTTTCTAACACCTATATTTTGGTCTAAACCTAACTTAACGCTATTGATTATAACCTTACCTCTAACATATATATTTTGGTCTAAATCTAACTTAACACTATTGATTATAACCTTACTTCTAACATATATATTTTGGTCTAAATCTAACTTAACACTATTGATTATAACCTTACTTCTAACATATATATTTTGGTCTAAATCTAGCTTAACACTATTGATTATAGAAAATATATTTTTTATTTAATCGGCTCTCAATATTAATAAATAATAAATAAATAAATGTGATCTGATGTTCTAGATGTCGGCAACTAGAGCCAAGCGCGAAAATTAATTTCTAATTTTTCGGAACAGTATCTCTTGGTTTGAGATCACTGAGTTCCATTTGATTAATTATCAATTAAACTCGTACTTACAATGGAAAAATAGGCGAGAAAAATATAGGTCCGAAAAGTCGCTGAAGCGGGAATTGAACCCGCGTTTCTCGCCTATTTTTCCATTGTAAGTACGAGTTTAATTGATAATTAATCAAATGGAACTCAGTGATCTCAAACCAAGAGATACTGTTCCGAAAAATTAGAAATTAATTTTCGCGCTTGGCTCTAGTTGCCGACATCTAGAACATCAGATCACATTTATTTATTTACTATTGATTATAGTCTTATATCTAACTTAACATTACTGATTATGATCTTATGTCTAACTTAACGTTACTGATTGTTTTTGTCTTTTTCTTTAATTTACTCCGGGCTTTCTTCTGCCGCACTTTCGCCACTCCCTACGCTCTATCCGCCGCGTGGCTGGTACTCGGCCTTGGGCTGGATTGAGGCTCTCTCGAACCCGCTCGCCTTGCCTCGACGGTGATGCGGTCGCCTGTCAACACAGGAGAATGCCTGGTTGCCGTCGGTCGCAAGGTCTGCCCCTACCGCAGCCACGAGCTCCTCCCTTTCCTCAGCCCACGCTGGACAGTCTGCCAGCGTGTGTTGGGCGTCATCCCGCTCATGACTGCAGTGGTGACACCGAGTCATGCGCTCCTTTTGGATTCGATCCAGGTACGCACCAAAGCATCCGTGATTGGTGAGCACCTGGGCCATCCGGAATGTCACCTCCTTACTCGTCCTGTCCAGCCATTGTCTGAGACAGGGCAAGAAGGCCCCGACTGTCCTTTGGCCCGGCAGCCCTGGATCTTCCAGGCTGCCGATCCAACGGTCGATGAGGACGCGTCGGTGATGGATCTTTAAGACTTGCCGGACACGATCCGGACGATCTCGCCGTCGAGCTGCAGCTCGCGCGTACGCCGATAAACGTCGGCGTACATACGAGCTAACAGTATTCCTGCTAATACCCCCGCGGCCGTCCAGCTTACCGTACGGTAGCCCCTGCAGACGCGAAGCGCCACCCGCTTTTGCAACTGGTGCAACTTCTCCCGCAATTTGCGGGTGGCGCCTTAACGTCCCATACAGGGGCCCCGTACAGCAGCATCAAATGGATCATGCCCGCGTAGAGTCGGCGAACCCCGTCGTCCGGTCCTCCAAGGTTCGGGAGCAGCCGGCCAAGTGCCATTGCTGCTCCCTCCACTCTTGGAGCCAGGCTACGAAAGTGCTCGCCGAAGGTCCACCGGCTGTCGAGGCAGAGACCCAGATACTTAATACTGGTCCCCCCACCTCGACAGGGGCGTCATCCACATATATTCGGGCCCTTGGCGGCGCCTCCCGACGGCCGTTATGTAGGAAAACGGCCTCGGTCTTTTGGGGCGCCACCTTGAGCCCGATTGTTCTGATGGAGCGCACGACTCTGGCAATAGCAATGTCGGTTCTGTCCGTCGCTTTCCTCCAGCTATTCCCCCTGGCCAGAACGAGTGTGTCATCAGCGTAACACACCGTGTTACAGCCAGGGGGGAGGGAAGTGCGGAGGATGGCGTCGTACGCTATGTTCCATAGCAGGGGCCCTAAGACTGACCCCTGTGGAACACCGCACGTCATCCCCCGCGTCCGCAATTCGGCTCCCCAGTCCACATACGTGATGTACCTCTCCCGGAAGTAGTCCCCAAGTATGGCGACGAGGTATGGGGTCACTCCATGATGCTGGAGCGCGCCCCCCACTCGCCGCCATGGCAGGGTGTTGAACGCATTGGATATGTCTAATGACACTGCGATCAACACCCCGCTGTCCTCCATTACGGCCTCCGCGATGGAGCGCACCCTGAGGATAGCATCCACAGTGGAGCGCCCCGCGCGGAAACCGAACTGATCTTCTGAAAGATCGGGACTCTCCCGGGCGAGGTGATGGACAAGGCGGGCGGCAATGATCCTTTCCAAGATCTTGCCCGCCTCGTCCAGCAAACATATGGGCCGGTAAGCCGAAAGTTGATCTGGCGGTTTGCCCTCTTTTGGAAGGAGCACGAGGTGTGCTACCTTCCACGCTGGAGAGAAGCTGCCCTCCTTGAGGCAGCTGTTAAACAGCTGCCTCATCTGCTCAGCTAGCCCTCCGTAGGCGAGGACCCAGGCCTTTCCTGGAATGCCATCAGGTCCGGGAGCTTTACCGCTCTTTACCCGCCTGATAGCACTCCTCAGCTCCCCTCCCGTGACTCCGTGCTCCTCGTCACTTCACTGATAGTTCCCTCTTGGAATTGGATCATCCTCTTCCGTTTGGGGGAACAAAGTATCAATGATTTGAGTGACGAAGAGCGGGCCCAGGATTTCGACCACCGGGGACGCCGCCTTCTTCAGATTGTTTAATAGAAGCTGATACGGACGTCCCCAAGGGTCGTTATCCAGGGAGGAGCGTAACTCCCCCCAGGCCACCGCCTCGGCTCTCCTGATGGCGATGCGTAGCTCGTCCCGGGCGGCACGGTACGAACGCCACGCATCCTCATTGCCATCAGGATTGCCTCTTCCGTGTCGGACTAGCCTTCGCTGGCGGTCGGAGGCCCGCCTTAGCTCGGCAATTTCCTCCGACCACCAGTATGCTTTCTTGGGAGGACGGAATCTCACCCTCGGCATGGAGACGTTGCACGCTTGTACAAGTACTTGTACTAGCCATCCACGCCGAGTGTCAAGGTCCCCTTGTGTCCCCTCATTTTCCACCAGTAGAAAGGCCTTGATGGTGGCCAGGAATATGTCCCTGTCCATCTTCTTCTGGGCCCATCGTCGGGACTCGGATTCCCGGAGCCGGCGGCGCTCCACCACTTCTCGGGGGAGGGCAGCGACGGAGAACTCTATGAATCTGTGATCCGATAGAGTTTCTTTCTCCGTCGCCACCCTCCACCCTCCCAATAGTCTCTCGGAAGAGCGGGTCGCCCACGTGAGATCCACGATCGACCCGCCCTGCTTCCTGACACAAGTTTGGGTTGACCCCGTATTTATGAGGGTCAGCCCGCCGCCCACTCCAGTACTTCATCACCCCGCTTGTCCGTGCGCGGGGAACCATAGTATGGACCAGCAGGTCTTGGGCCTCCCTGGCGTGATTCAGGTTGGCCTGAAGGATCCTGCTGGTCATTACTGTTGCTGGCTCTTCTTTCCCGTCTCCTCGGCCACTTCCATGGCCGAGGAGTCTTCATCCTCCTCCAAACTCTCCCGCAGTCTCCTTCTCTTTTCCCCCCTTCTGGGGGGGGTTTCTCCTCCTCCTCCTTGCGTCGCACCACAGCCCTGGGCTTTCTTTGCTCTTTTGGCTGTTCCAGGGCTGTGGTCGACTCTTTGGGCTCTTGCGCCCCCCTTTTCGCTCCTTTCTTGGGATCGTTAGGGGCCTTGGCGACTTGCTTTTGCGTTTGGAACGCCTTGTTTAGTCGCAGGCCCCTCGACCCCTTTTGCACCGGTGTGCACGCCTTGCTTCCCGTTCGGTGATTCGCGGGGAGCTTTCGGTCTGTGCACATCGAGAAGAATCGAGTCCCTGTTAAATATCATTACAAACAGTAGAAAGAGATGGAAATTGGCTATCTCTCTTTTCTGACCACATTATTACTTTGGGTGCGTTCGGTTTGGGCGCTCACGCGCTGTGAGCGCTCACGCTTATAAGCGCTGTTTTCAAGCGTTTGGTTTGGTATCTGAGTGCTTACACGACAGTTAGGAATACCGTTCGTTTTGGCAATTGTAAGCGACTATAAGCGCACCAAGATGGCAGACGATAAGTCAATTATATTTGCGCAAATATTAACAATATTAGAATTCAAGGTTAAAGAAATTTTTAAACGACCAACTGGCTAGTGATAATGCGTTTATTTATCGTTACGTTTCGACCCTATATCGGGTCCTCTTCAGACTAAAATAACAACAACCATTAAGGCTCGTAGATGTTATAATAATGATATAAGCCAATAAAACATATAATACATGTAAAAAACAATACCTTACAATCTGCAATTTCTATAGATATAGTGTGTCAGTATGTGAAATGACCGTACGTGAGTGGAAATTCCGTCATCATTTTACACAACGAATGTAATTTGAAAGAGAGAAATTAGCGAAATGATTTGTATAAAAAAACATAGAGATGCGATTAATCTGCAGAAGGATACGGATAATTTGAACGCGATATATGACACTATTCTTAACGTACTTTAATATCCTTGACTAATGAATTTGTTATTGTCACGATTTTTATATATTATGTTTATGTTTATAACACTTTCTTTATATATCTCAACATTCTGACTTATACCAGCTTACGTTAGACTTTTCTAGTCACTGTGTAAAATGATGGTTATATTAAGTATATGATGGTTTATTATATGTGTTGCAAATTTTTCTTTTCCATTCTCTTTAAATTTTGTAAGAGAAATTTTTATAATTAGAATTATGGTAAGATGAGATATTTATATAATAGTTTATTTAATAATTATTTGTTTTTTTAGAAGAGCTTATTCTTTATATTTATATTCATATATTCAACATGGTAAAGTTTTTAAAGAAATAAAAGATTTAAGTTTAGTTATATTAAAAGATTTTATTATTTTATTAATACATATTTATCCATTAGTTATTTTATTATTAAATTTAGTAATGATATATTAGGAGATTAAAATATTAAAAAATATTTAAATAATATATAAAAAATTTATTTAAGTAGTTTAATAAAAAATATTAGTGTGTGGAATTAATGATATAAAAATTTTTATCTTAGATAATTTATATAAATTTATATATTTATTTTTTTTTTATATTTAAAATATTTGTTATTTTTTTATTTATAAGATTAGTTATAAATTTGATAGGAGTAAGGTATATATTAGAATGAATAATATTCAATTTAAATTCAATTAATATAGAAGTATTTTTATTATTAGATTGAATTACATTATTATTTATTAGAGTTGTTATATTAATTTCAAGTATAATTATATTATATAGGATAATTTATATAGAAGGGGAAATTTTTTTGGATCGATTTATTAAATTAGTAATTTTATTTATTTTATCTATAATTTTAATAATTATTAGACCAAATTTAATTAGAATTTTATTTGGTTGAGATGGATTAGGATTAATTTCTTATTGTTTAGTAATTTTTTATCAGAATTATATATCTTTTAATTCTGGTATAGTGACAGTATTATGTAATCGAATTGGTGATATTGGGGTATTAATAACAATTAGTTTAATATTTATATTTGGTAGATGAAATATATTTATATTAAATAGGTCTAGGGTGAAATTGATTATGGCAATAATTTTTTTAGCTGCAATTACTAAAAGAGCTCAGATTCCATTTTCAGTTTGATTACCTATAGCAATAGCAGCACCAACTCCAGTTTCAGCCTTAGTTCATTCTTCAACATTAGTTACTGCTGGGGTATATTTAATAATTCGATTTAATGAGTTTATAATTAGTAGGGGGGTTAGTAAAATTTTATTTTATATATCAATTTTAACTATATTTATATCAGGTTTAATAGCAAACCTTGAAGTTGATTTAAAAAAAATTATTGCTTTATCTACATTAAGACAATTAGGATTAATAATAATAATTTTGAGATTAGGATTAAAATTATTATCTTTTTATCATTTATTGACTCATGCTATTTTCAAGTCTTTATTATTTATATGTGCAGGTATTATAATTCATTTAATAAGTAATAATCAGGATATTCGATTATGTGGGAAATTAAATGAATTTATTCCATTTACTATGTTAAGATTTTACGTATCTAGATTAGCTTTAATAGGATTTCCTTTCTTATCAGGATTTTATTCAAAAGATTTAATTATAGAAATAATTTATTTAATAGATATTAATATATTTATTTTAGTATTTATTTTATTATCACTTTCTTTTACAGTTTCTTATTCAATACGTTTATTTTATTATATTTATTTTAGAGAAATAAAAAATAGATTTATATATATTAAAGAAGATAAATTAATAAATTTATCTATATTATTTTTGTTAATTTTTAGAATAGTAAGAGGAGGATTGTTAAATTGAATATTTTTTTTTTGATAAGTATTTAATTTATATTAGAGTAAATATAAAAATACTTACTCCTATAATATTAATTGTAGGATTTTATATAGGGGTGATAGCAATAAAAAATTTATTACAAATATATATATATAGATTTTTTTTTAGTTCTATATGATTTATAAATTATATATATAGAATTATTTATAAACCATATTTTATTTTTAGTAGGGAAGGTTATAGATTGGATAAAAAATGAATTGAATTTTTTGGTAAAAAATTAATATTAAATATAAAAAATGAAGTTAGTTTGGTTAAAATTAATTTATTAATAAAAATTTTTATATTTATATTTATTGTAATTTTTATTTATATAATTATTAAAATTTTAAATATTAATTAAAAATATTATTTAATTTAAATAGCTTATAAAATTAAAGTATAATATTGAAGATATTAAGAAAATATAGAATTTAATATTTTTAGATAAGTAAATTTATAAATATTATTTAAAATAATATTATTATTATAATGAAAATATAATGTTTTATTTTTAAACTATATAAATAATGAAATAAAATGATTGTATTTATCATTAATATTGAATTAGAAGTTCAATTAAATTTTATCTCTAAAGTAAAAAATAATTAATTGGAGATAATTCTCAATTTAATTATTAACAATAATTAACCTCTTTTTGGTTTCAATTAAAGATTTTCTTTTAGATTAATTTAAGATAATCAATATTTAAGTCGAAATTAAATGTAATTTTTTTTACTTTAAAAGGTTAAGATTTATACAAAAATATAACTTTTAAATGCAATTTAAATATTATGTTAATTTAACTAAAATCCTTAAAATATGTTAATAAAATATTTAAATTCTTAAATTTTTCATTCTAATGATTGTTCTATATACTCAATTATAATACCAAAAATGAGAATAATTAAAAATAGTAAAGATGAGAAAATTATAATTTTATTTATGTAAAAAAATATATAAATTAATGGAATTAATATAGTAATTTCAATATCAAACTTTACATCAATATCAATATTTACATCTTATAATATATAGGTAACTTCTTTTATAAAAAATACATTTTTTATAAGACTAGTTCACATTTCATATCCTGAGTAGATTTAAATAACGAAAATATTTGCACTTGTGAACGTTAATTTGTTAAAAAGAACAATTAAGCATAGTACAAAAATAACTCCATAGCGTTTGCATAAAATATATATCTTATAACATAAGTAACATAACTTCTTTTATAAAAATACATATTTTTTGAAAGACTAGCTCACATATCACATCCTAAGCACACACAGAATAACGAAAATATTTGTATTTGTGAACGTCAATTAGTTAAAAAGGAAAATTATCAATTAAGAAGAAAAAAAGATAATCATTAGCTCTCATCATCAGAATACATAATAACAAAAGAGAAGTTATTTTTTGCTTAAAATATCTACCATTTTTTCTAAAGAATCGAGAAGTCTTTTACGCACTTCTATGTTTTCTTGATGTCTTCTTTCCACAGCTTCTTCTGCTATTTTTCTATCATCCTTTAAATCTTTTATTAATTCTTCTACATTATGCGACTGTCGAACTTTCTCTAAATAAAACAAAATATTATTATCATAACAAGTTAAAATAATAGATTTATATTAGATAAAAAGGTATTAATTTACTATGTATTGACTTCTGTTCAGTCTCTAAACTGTCGACACTAGAAAAACTGCATTCTGATGATGATCGTGATCTTTTCCCCGTTGAAGATACAGTGCTCACCGGCGATATAAATGGCTTCGAGCCTAGTAAATTATCCATATACTAGAAAAAACTGTTATTAGCAAATTACTTAATTAAATTAAATGTATTAGTTTTAAAAATGTATTGCTTTTAAAATAATTACTTACAGATAAATATGGCTATGTTCTTAATGCAATACCAGATTTATTATTATGATCCTTTACAGTTTTGTACGTTGTTTTAATCCTGAAAATTTCGACAAGCACTGTGGTCCTGTCACATTATACCCATGTTTCACTAATTCGGCCGCAATTAAGGCCTATACTTTCTTTTGCGATATTTTTCCTGAACTAAAATCGTTTTGTCTTAAATTATATTCTTCCATAAGTAGAAGAATAGCCTCATGAGGCCATTTGAAAACTGTAAAAAAAATATATGTTTAAAAAACATCAGAAAGTATATACATCACTTAGAAAAATTATTTAAAAAAGTATCTCCAACTTCTTCACTTGCATTGTGATTTAATGTTTCCTCTCTCTGTAATGTCTCTTCCTGGTTGTCCCATTCGACATCAATGTTATCCTCCGCAGTGTTATTGTTGTTCTCTAAATAAAAATAATTATAAAAGATAAATTACAAAATAAATATTTTCCTTAGAGAAAATCTACACACTTATTAAACTTACCACGTTTTTTTATTTCATTTAATTTCTGTGTTCGGAAAGCGAGGTCTGAAAATAAAGAAAAACGTGTATGTATGTATGTATATATATATAATAAACATAACAATGATTAAAGTGATAGAAAAAATAGAAGGAAAATGATTTATAACCTTCAAATATCTCGCAGCATAAGGACTTTAAAAATAATATTATATGAACTTACCAGTTTTTAAACGTTTTACTTCATCTGCCGTTCCATATATTTTGTACACACGGTCGGTTCCCGCATCTTTTAAAAAAACTATTTCTCATAATGCTTGTCATAAGCCAAATTCACCGATACCATGCGCTAACAATGCGTTCCAAAATGAACGTAAGCGCTTACGCTTGTTCACGCTCACGCTGCTCTACCTCGCAAGAATAAGCGTTTGTAAGCAGAAGTTATGACGTCATTAGTCGATCTGTGAGCGCTTACAACTCCAAAGCGAACGATGTGAATAACGCTTAAAAGCGCTTTAAGCGTGTAAGCGCCCAAACCGAACGCACCCTTTGTAGATATGAATGGCGCCCAATGACATATATATATATATATTGTTGCGTCCGCTGGCAATCTCACATTCAAGGTGACGTCCCATGACGCGTATCAAACTCCGCGACCAATCAGAGATGTTCCGCTGTTTTTTGTACGCCAGAGTTGATTCCTTATGTCCCATGGAGCGGATTGCACGGAAGCGAAACTAGTGAATCACCAATCACGAGATTATTCTGACATAACCTTTTCAAAGATTACGTCGAAGCAGTCCTGTGATTGGTGATCCGCTAGTTTCGCTTCCGCTCCATGGGACAGAAGGAACGAAACTGTGGCGTATTGAATAAACATATCAGCAGGCATGCATTGAAAAGAAAAAGTAAAATCAAGTTTTCAGAAGCCAATTTTATATATTATATTTTGCTGCGTTGTGCCTGCTCTCTCTCTTGTTGGAGACAAGTGCTCATCCAGATACAACATTTTATTGAAATTCTTCCTTAGGTAATGTATTAGTAGTATATACTTTTATTTATATTTTAGAAGTCTTTTCATAAAATTATTAATTTTTAGTATTTCTTCAGTCAGACATTGATATATTCCACTTGTATTTGAAGAGTCTGGAGCAGTTAAATATCAGGTAAATATTAGGCAACTTTATCAACGAATCATATTCAATGTTCATTTGAGAGATTTTTAATGACATATTGTGCACAGTTTAATTTCAATAGTAAATATTATCTACCAATAAATATTTTTTATTATTTATATGTTTATACTAAGGAAATCTATATTCTTTAATAGGTCTCACAGTTTAGCGGATAAAATTTAAAAAAATGGATTCTGAAAGTATTTTATTAATCATTTTCTGTTTAATAAAAAACTTCAAACAAAGTTACAATATTTTTTGTAAAGAAGAATTACGACGCAAAATACTGAAAATATATGCACTGTACACAATTGTGCTAAACGAAGAAAAATCTAAAAGAAATCGACAATATTGGGTGCGACCTTTATTTACTGTAGAACAGCGATTATTACAAGGAGCGAGTGACAATCTCGTACCAGAAATGGAGACTCGAGACGAAGAAAAATTTGTCAATTATTTTGGATTCTATCATATTCCACAAATTATTCAAATTAGTCGGCTCTTCCATCGTTAAACAACATATGGTTCGAGATCCAATTCCTCCTAAAACGCGTTTGCATATTACACTTCGCTATCTGGCATCAGGAGATAGCATGACATCGATCTCATATGCCTATCGAATTGGCCATAATACTGTGTCAAAGATAATATCAGAGACCTGCGAGGAAATATGGAATGCTTTGAAGGAGATAGTTTTTCTTCATGACAATCCAGAGAGTTGGCAAGAAATTACTGATGAATTTGAGCGACTTTGGAACTATCCAAACTGTGTAGGATGTATTGATGGAAAGCACGTTACATTGCAGGTTAGTATATTGAAAGAAAATGTTTTTTATTATGAATTTTAGTAAAAATAACTTAAATATTACATACTTATTATAATATATGATTAATTTATCATAAAAAAATGTTAATCGAAGATTACGGGTTCATACTTACTGTGGAGTACCTCTCATTATTAATGTACGACGAGTAATAAAATTATATACATATGTAATTTTGGTTACAGGCTCCGCCAAATAGCGGTTCGACACATTTTAATTATAAAGGATACCACAGTATCATTCTGTTGGCGATTAGTGATGCGAAATATCGCTTTTCTATGGTCGATATCGGTGGGGAAGGTAGACAGAGTGATGGAGGAATTTTTAGAAATAGTGATATAGGAAGACATTTCGAAGGTCATTTCAAGTTGCCAAATGCTAAGCCTGTCGAAATTAATGGACCAGCACTGCCTTATGTATTGTTAGTGGACGAAGCTTTTCCACTAACAACTTACATGATGAGACCATATCCACGAAGTGGCAACCTGGATCTCAGGAAGCAAGTTTTCAATTACAAACTCAGTCGAGCCAGACGTGTTGTAGAGAGCTCTTTCGGGATTCTAGCAGCAAGATGGAGGATATATAGAAGACCTATAATTGCAAATATTGCAAATGCAAGAAAAATTGTTCAAGCAACAGTGGCACTTCACAATTTCATTATCACTAATGAAGAAAAATTGTTTTCCAAGAGCAAATATGTACATATAACTCCTGAAGAGCATAACATTAATTCTGAAGAACTTAGTTTATTGCCAGTTAGTAAAGGCAGATCCATTAACAGTAGCATTGAACTTCGAAATGCTTATACAAATTTCTTTATAGGCACCGGTGAATTATCATTTCAGTGGGACAAGGCAATGAATAATGATTTTTGATATGTTACTTAAGTCAGTGAATCGAAGGACTGCGAATATCAAACGAACAGATCAAGCATATTGTGTAGTTGGGCTATGTTTGCATTATTGTTACTGTTGGGTTGTATTATTGTTAACATCTGAATTGATAAACTGCGGGCAGAAAAAAGAAATTAAGAACAGAGTTTTGCGATTGGAACGCGTGTCAGAACGATTGTCAAAATATTAATAATCTACGCGTTATCATTTCTCATTCTCGTACCTTACATTATACAGGGTGTAACTAAACAAACGTATACGAAGCACACCATCAGGTGCAGGACAACAAACTAAATCAAAAAGTCCTGAGCCATTTTTTTATCTGAACTTTATTTTTTACGCTATAAATTGTTAAAGTTTGCCAATCAGCGCGTGGCTACAACGGAAGGCAGCGTAGGCGCCGCCTACTGGGTGGGGAGCGCGGGATCGGAGATTAGCGAGACAAAGTGGGGCGAAGCGAATGTAGCATGTCTCTGCTCTTTTTGTACGTTTTGCGTAGCTCTTAAAATTTGATTATTCTCGATACTCTCGGCAGTGTGGAATATTTAATTTTTCCATCTCGTTAGCTGTCTCCATATTTGTGTTTAGAAATACTTTTTCTTTGAAGAGAAAGGTCACATGAGTTGTAGTCCGGAGATCGAGCAGGCCACGGACTAATACTGAATCCTTCCCATCCTTGAGGAAAATTTTTATCGAAGTAATGGCGGATGATACTTTTGAATAAGATTCATTGAAATTAATATTAAAAGTGGTTCCCATAATTGGACTTAAATATTAAATTTATTTTAAGCGCAAAGTATGTTTTTATTTTTAACATATTTAACAAAAAAAAACTTTCTTGATGTATGAAAACATTATAATACATATGTATGTAGTAATGACTACTTTTATTAAGATTTTTAGTCTTGATGTGTGAACATGATATAAAAATGAAGCCCTGAGAATAGAATACAGTATTGAAACTGAGATAGCGATTTTCACAATTTCGATAGATTCTATTAAACTACGCAATAAAATAATAATTATAAACATTTTTATAATAATAAAATAAAAATAAATAATAATATAAATTATAATAAAATTAAACATATTTATAATAATAAAATAAAAAGTAAATAATAATATAAATATAACAATAAAATAAAAATAAAGATTTAAAAATAAATATTTAATTTATAATAAATATAAATTTATAATAAAAAATAAATTTATAATAAAAATAAATATTTTCATAATAATAATAATTTTTGTGTTAACAAAATAATTATTTAACTAAAATTAAAGAAATTGTTCAAAATGAGTTCCTCCCACTTCGATACATATTTCTGCTCTTTTTTGTACGTCTTGCGTAGCTTTTTGTATATGATGATTTTCAATTCTTTGAACAGTGTGGAACATCAATTCTTCCATTTCGTCTGCGGTTTCGATGTTGTTATTTAAAAACACTTTTTCTTTAATCGCTCCCCAAAGATAAAAATCACATGGGTTGAAGTCCGGAGATCGAGCAGGCCACGGAATTATTGAACCTTTTCCAAATCATCCTTGTGGAAAATTTTCATTAAGATAACGGCGGATGATACCTTAGAATAAGATTCATTGATATTAATACTAAAAGTGATTTAATAGATAATTAGACTTAAATGCTAACTTCTAAGTGCAAAGTGTATGTTTTTACTTTTAACATATTTAATAAAATTTTCTTTATGAAAACAAATTATACACAATACACATGTATGTAATAAATACTGTTATTAAAATTTTTAGTGTTGATGAAGCACGATATAAAAATTAACCTTTAAGGATAGACTATAATATTGAATCTGAGATAGCAATCCTAACTAATTTTGATAGATTCTTCTAAACTGTATGCAATAAACATTTTTATAGTAAAAATGTCACGTGCAGAATGGGCAGGTGCGCCATCATGCATGAATATCATAGCTCGTCTATTTAATGCTACATCTTCCAAATTATTCTCTGCCGGCATTAATAAATCTGGCAGATCATTTCGCAAGAAATTGAGATATTCTTGAGCATTTAAACGTTCTGGTAGTATAAAAGGTCCAATCTAAGCTCAATTAATAAAGTTATATTAATAATAGGAACAATATTAGTAACAAAACAGTAGTATAATTAACGATTACAAATTAGAATTCTATTAAAAAAATGTTTATTGTATTGATTATAAATAAAAAAGATATGTCAAATCGAGAGAGACATTAAGGGCCAGTTTTTCAATAATAGTTTAAACTTATTGTTAGATCGAAGTTTAAACTTTGCGCAGAACACATGTGCACATAGTTTTAACTTCGATCTAATTTTAAACTATTATTGAATAACCGGCCTTAAGAGAGATATTAAAAAATAAGTTCCATTAAAAAAAAAGATTAAAAAGGACTGAATAAAAATAATTTTAATTCGATTAATTTAAATTTTAATTAAATTATAATCTTAAAATACTTACGATTTGATCTCCCAGCAATCCACACCAAACATTTACGGAATATCGGTATTGAAAAGAACTTGACCTAGTGAGAAATGGATTTCCATGGCTCCAGTAATGATAATTGTGGGTATTAAACATTCCGTTTCTCGTAAATGTACATTCATCAGTATACAAAATCCGACTTCCGTAATTATGTCTCAAATTCATTTGATTTAAATAATATTCAGCAAAATTCACACGAAATGGATAATCTCGTGGAAGTAAATGTTGTACTTTTGTATAGTGATACGGGTGCTGCTCATTTTCTTTAAGCACTCTATAAACATTCGTATGCGATATATCAAACTGACGAGCAACAAATCTTGTACTTAATGTGGGATCATTGCGAAAGACAGCCATAACAGCATTTTCCATCACAAGATTGCGTATTTGACGTGGACGACCTCCGTTTCTATTATTCGGTAAAACATTGCCAGTTTCTCGTAGTCGTCGAACAGCATCAGCTATTACATTTGGACTTGGATGATGTCGATTCGGGTATAAATTAGCATATTGCACTGCGGCAGGTGCAGCCTATTCTCCGTTTATAAAATACAAACGAATCGTTTCGTAATAATCTTGTGTGTAATGAACGGACATGATGAGGATTATTAAATGGTCTGTCACTTATAAAAGATCGTTCACTTATAAAAGCATAACAATGAATAATTGAAATGATCAGAAGATTTTGTTTATAAGAACCTTCGCGCTTGTGCTTTGTTTTCATACATACAATACATAAAGATGAACATACTTACATACGTATGAAAACAAAGCACTAGCGAAGATTCTTTATAAATAACAAAAATATTAAAGAAAGAAAAAATATAAATCTGATCTTTTTTTTTAACATTTCAACTATTCGTTGTTACGCCTTTATAAGACTATTTAATAATCTCATGCTCGTTTATTATACATAAGATTATTGCGATATGATTCGTTTATATTTTACAAGTGGAGAACAGGCTGCACCTGCTCTCTCTCTCTCTCTCTCTCTCTCTCTCTCTCTCTCTCTCTCTCTCTCTCTCTCTCTCTGCAGTAGAAAATGTTAATTTATATCCGAATTGACATCATCCAAATTTGAACGTAATAGTTGGTGCTGTTCGACGACTACGAGAAACTGGTAGCGTTTTACCGAATAATAGAGATGGAGGTACACAATCTTGTGATGGAAGATGCTATTATAATTGTCTTCCGCAATAATCCCACATTAAATACAAGATCTATTGCTCGTCAGTTTAGTATATCGTATATGAATGTTTACTGAATGCTTAAAGAAAATGAGCAGCATTCGTATTATTATACAAAAGTACAACATTTAGTTCCACGATATTATCAGCCTCGCGTGATTTTCGCTGAATATTATTTAAATCTAGTAAAAACCAAATTATAGAAGTCGGATTTTATACGTCGATAAATGTACATTTACAAGAAACATTTTAGGAATGTTTAATATCCACATTCTCTTATCATTATCATTACTGCAGCCATCTGGGAATCTATTTCTTACTCGAGAGAGATCTTTTCAACATCGAATTCCGTAAATATTTGGTATGGATTGCCGAGAAATCAAATCGTAAGTAGGTATTTTAAACTGAAATAAAATTAAAATTTTATTGTAATTTAAATTAATTAAATTGAAACTATTTTTATTGTTTCCTCTTTAATCATTTCTCTAATGTAACTTTTTTTATTATCTTTCGTCTGTCTATCGATTTGAATTATTTTCTTATTTAATCAATGCAATAAACATTTTCTTTCTAGAAAAATAATGTGTAATCGTTATATTACTGTTTACTTTTATTACTAGTATTATTCCTATTGAATTATTTTTCCTATTGATATAAACTTATTGACAGGACTTAGATCGAACTTTTTATGTTATCACGCTTGAACTCTCAAAAGTAGTCTCGATTTTTTACAAAATGATCTGCCAGATTTGTTAGTTCCGGCAGAGAATAATTTAGAAGAGGTAACATTAAATAGATGAGCTACGATATTCATACACGATGACGCACTTGCCCATTCTGCACGTAAGAATTATTTTTATTATAAAAATATTTATTTTTAATATGTATAATATATCTTTACTCTTATTTTATTATTATTATATTTATATTATTATTATTTTTTATTATTATAAAAATGTTTATAATTATTATTTTATTGCGTAGTTTAATAGAATCTATCGAAATTGTGAAGATCGCTATCTCAGTTTCAATACTGTATTTTACTCTCAGGGCTTAATTTTTATATCATGTTCACACATCAAGACTAAAAATCTTAATAAAAATAGTCATTACTACATACATATGTATTATAATGTTTTCATACATTAAGAAAGTTTTTTTTTTTGTTAAATATGTTAAAAATAAAATCATACTTTGCGCTTAAAATAAATTTAATATTTAAGTCCAATTATCGGAACCATTTTTAATATTAATTTCAATGAATCTTATTCAAAAGTATCATCCGACATTACTTCGATAAAAATTTTCCTCAAGGATGGGAAGGATTTAGTACTAGTCCGTGGCCTGCTCGATCTCCGGACTACAACTCATGTGACCTTTCTCTCTCTTCAAAGAAAAAGTATTTCTAAACACAAATATGGAGACAGCTAACGAGATGGAAAAATTAAATATTCCACACTGCCGAGAGTAATCAAATCGAGAATAATCAAATTTTAAGATCTATGCAAAACGTACAAAAAAGAGCAGAGACATGCTACATTCGCTTCGCCCCACTTTGTCTCGCTACTCTCCGATCCCGCGCTCCGCACCCAGTAGGCGGCGCCTACGTTGCCTTCCGTTGTAGCCACGCGCTGATTGGCATATTGCGTAATCACATATTGCGTTATATTAGATATAATTTTCGTGTACTTATGTAAATATAATTGCGTGTTATTATTAAATTATATATTTATTATAATACAGGTACATAAGTTACTAACTATAAGTACATACATAAATTAAGTAATACAAATAGTACATACATAAATTAGTTAATACAAATAGTTAATAACAAAAGGTTATTATATAATAGATTATAATACCGAATAATTTAACAAAAGCATATAATAATTAATCTAGTTATAGGAGGAGAAGGATTAGAGAAAGGATAGATTGGGAAGAGGAAGAGGATGGGGCCTTAGAGGGAGAATTAGAAAGGAAGGTGAGACAGATCGGAGAGGAGTTAAGAGAGGGAGCAAGGGAAAGTGGGGAAGGAAAGGTTGGTGGGACGAAGAGTGTGAGGAGAAAAGGAAGGAAGTGAGGAAGGTTCTAAAAGAATGGAGGAAAAAGGGAGGGGAGGAGAAGGGTACAGAAAAATGAGGGCGGAGTATAAATTGATATATAGGAGAAAGAGGGAGGAGGAAAATGAGAGATGGATTAAGGAAGCTCAAGAAGCAAGGACGGAGGGGGAAGTTTGGAGGGTAGTGAACAGGGAGAAGAAGAAATGGAAGGGAGTAGATGAAGGGATAGAGTTAAAGGAATGGAAGAAGTATTTTATGTCGCTACTGGGAGGGGTGGAAAGTAAAGTGCTGAAGGGAGAAAAAGGGAGGAGGTTAGAGGATGAGGAGCAGGAGATAGAGGGGAATGAAATAAGGAAAATTTTGGGAGATTAAAGAAGGGAAAAGCGGCGGGGGGATGGAGTGCCGAATGAACTATGGAAAGCTGGGGGGGATAGGGCAGAAGAGTGGGTGAGAAAATTTTGTAATAGAGTATGGAGGGGGGAGTGATGGCCGGAACAGTGGAAGGAAGGGATAATAGTACCGATACTGAAAAAGGGGGCAGGAGACAGGGTGGAGGACTATAGAGGGGTGACGTTAATGCCAACGCTATATAAGGTTTACATCGGAATTTTGACGGAGAGGCTAAAGGAAGAGATAGAGAGAGAAGGAATGATTCCACCGAGTCAAACAGGTTTTAAAAAGGGGATGGGGGTTATAGACAATATTTATGTATTGAATTATCTGGTGAACAAGCAGGTAGGAAGAAAGGGGGGAAGGATGGTTGCGGCATTTGTGGACCTGAAGGCGGCGTTCGACTCGGTGGACAGGGAGGTGTTGGGGAAAGCGATGAGGGAGAGAGGGGTTAGAGAAGGGCTAAGGGTGAGGATTGAGGAGAGCTTTAAGGAAACGAAGAGTAGAGTGAGAGTGGGGGAAAGGCTAGGGGAGAGTTTCTGGACGGCAAGAGGGGTAAGGCAGGGGTGTCCGATGAGTCCATATCTGTTCAATCTGGTTGTGGCAGATGTGGAGGAGGTACTAAGGAAGGGAGGATGGGGGGGGGGAGTAAAATTGGGAGACGAGAAGGTTTACTGTCTGGCGTATGCGGACGATATGGTTTTGCTCGCAGAGGAGGAGGAAGGGATGATACATATGATGGGGAAGCTGGAGGGGTACTTGGATGGAAAGAAGCTGGAGATTAATGTGGATAAAACGAAGATAATGAGGTTTAAAAGAGGGAGTGGTAGAATGAGGAAAGTGAAGTGGTGGTGGAAAGGGAAAGAGGTAGAAGAGGTGAAGGAGTTCACGTACTTGGGGTACAGGTTGTAGAGAAACGGGGGTCAGGAGGCACAAGTGAGGGAAAGGGTCAGAAAGACAGCGGCGGTTATTAGACAGGTATGGGGGATAGGTAAAAGGAGGTTTGTGGGGGACTGGGAGAGAAGGATTTGGTTATGTGAGAGGCTAGTAGGAACGGTGATGGAGTATGGAGCGGAAATATGGGGCTGGAAAGAGAGAAAGGAGGTAGAATCGATGCAGGATAGATGGATCAGATGGACATTAGGAGTGGACTGGTGTACGCCGGGGTACATGGTGAGGGAAGAGATTGGAAAAGAAAAATTTAGGTTGGAAGCAGGGAAAAGGGCGGTGGGATTCGAAAAGAAGCTGGGGGAGGGGAGAGGGGGAAAGCTGGCAAAGAAGTGCATGGAGGAGATGGAAAAGAGGATTAGGGAAGGTAGAGAGCTATCGGGATGGGAGGAGGAAAGGAAAAAATTCTTTGAGGGAAGGAGAATGGGAATAAAAGAAATGGAGGAAAGGAGGGGAAGAGGGGAAGAAATGTATGAAGGATGGGAGCAGCGGGATAGAGAATTGCAAAGAGAAGACAGATGGGAAAAGATCAGAGAGTCCAGATATAACAGATGGTATGGGGAGATAAAGGAGGAAGGAGTACCGGCATATCTAAAGAAGGGATGGGGGGAGAGTAGATGGAAGAGGGTGATTAGGCACAGAATGAACAATGAGATGAGAGGAGCAAAGTATTGGGAGAAAGAGGAAAGGAAGATGTGCAGGAGATGTGGAGGAGGGGAGGAGACATGGGAGCATGTGTTGGGAGAGTGCATGGGGGAGGAAGTAGAAGGAGATTGGTGGGAGTGGATGAATATGATACTAGAGAAGGAAGGGGGGGAGAATGGTGGTTGAGGGAGTTAGAGGAGAAGAGGGAGGGAAGGGGGGAGAGGGAGAAGGAAGGGGAGAAGGAAGGTGGGAGGGTGAAAGGACGGATGGATGGAAAGTGGATGAAGGAATCGGAAGTCGAGGCGGTTGTGTTTAGGGTCAGATCTCTCTCTCTCTTGATAGGTTGGAATAGGGTAGAAGTGTAAGATAGTGTGTAAGATAGTTAAGGAAATAATGTAAATAGTTGTAAATAGTTGTAAGTAGATGTAAGTTAGAGTAAGGAAGCGGCAGATAAACAAAGAAGAGAAGGAAGGCTTGATAGGAAAGGAGAAAGGAGGAAAGGAGAAAGGAGATCAAGGAGAGGAGAAAGGAAAGGAAGGACAGAGGAGGAAAAGGAGAGGAGGAGATAAGGGAGAGGAAGAGTTTGGGGGAAAGGGGGAAAAGAATGTTGTAGTAGAATGTGAGGTCGCATATGGCCAGGAGAGGAAGGAAAGATGGGAGGTGTGAAGGTTTGGGTACGCTCCGTATAAAAGCGTCTTTAATCCCTAAGGGGACAAATAAAGCATACATACATACAATTAATATAGTTATAATAGTTAATACATAGTTATATTAAATAATACATAATTATAATAGTTAAAACAAGAACTTTTGACAAAAAAAGGAATAAATCTTAATGAAGAGATAAATTTTGTTCTACTTCGAATAGTTGCGATAAAATTTTTATTTCAAATTGTGCTCTCTCGCGTAAAGGAAGGGCCCGTAACCTATCTCCTATTTGGATTAAAAATCCATCGACCGCATCTTGTTTTCTTTTACTTCCGCCTTCCAAGGCTGATAAAATAACTTTTTTTATATCTGATGTATCTTGATGAGAAACTTTTGATTCTAAAAAACAATAAATAAAATATTAACATTGGCATATAGATAGTATTTAAATAAAATGATTTTTTAAAACCATCGCACAAATTATTTTTTTATTTTAAATTATTTAATTTATTTTAATTTAATTATTTAATTTATTTTAATTTAATTATTTAATTTATTTTAATTTTTTAATTTATTGCTCAATATTTGAAATGTCTACATTTAAAAAGTTTAAATTTTTTTAACATACTCTAGTGTTAATGTAACATTATCGTTGTTATTTCGATTTTTCTGCGTTAATATTCTTCTGTTAAATATGAAAATTAAAATGGATAAATTATTGGAACATGTGAAATGTGTTAATTTCAACAAAAATTTTATATCATGTAGGAATTATTGCATGAATATGTAAAACTAACTTATTCTTTTCTGTTGCTGATTCGGTGATGGAGAAGCGCTCGTTGTCCACGTTGACTGCTCACTTCCAATAGAAGTTTTTGATGTTTCAGGTATCATAATCCGTAGAGGTGATCGGTCCCTCTCACCCCCATGGTCCTCAATTGGTGATTCTATATCAACATGCTCAGTATTTGTTTTATCCAACAAGCTAGTAATAGTCCTGCACAATAAAAAATAAATTACGTTTTATTTTCATTTTCCATATATTACGAAATAATAAATATTGTACATAAATAAAGATAAAAGATAAAACAATACATACGATGATTTTCCTATAATGTCGTCAAGAAACTTCATCTGATTATATAAACTGAATCCCATTTTTGATGTTTTCGAGCAATTTGCAGCTGATCCGCTTGGAATGTATTCAGTTTCTTTACGTTTTGCTTTTACGTAGCTATCACACAGTTGCTTCCATCTTCTCTGCACCAATTCTATATTATTTTCTTGTTCTGTATTTAAAGAAAATTATAAAACTGGATTAAAAAATTATTTTATGTCCAAATTTATTAAATCACCACATTTAAGATTCTACAGGGGGTCATGTAACTTTTCTTTAAGTAAAAACGTGAAAAGTGAACAATTTCCAATGCGATGAATGCGAGGAAACCAATGCGTGATTGGCGGAATCAGAGCAAAGTTTTTCACTTTTCACGTTTTCGCTCTAATACATAGAACACTTAAATCATAAATTTTAATTGCATGATATTCTATATAATATAAATTATGAATATACCTCCTAACACATTAAGGACTTCTTTCCATAAAGCTTTTTTTTCAAACTTGTCCTTTCTTTCACTGGAATTCGATGATCATATAATCCTGGTCTTGCCTGGACTTCAGCAATAAGGCATTCATTATAATCCTCCGGATTGTTTAATTAACTTAGACTGGGCGATAACTGATCCTTTTGAACTGTTAAAAAGATTAATTTATTAGAACTGCTGAGTCTAGTATTGATGGTAGAGTTATTACAATTTGATTGATGCATTTGTTATTAGAATACTTACTAATTTTAGCAATGTTACAGTCGTCTATATGTATCATTTGTGTATTCTCATCGTACAATTGAAAACAACTGTGTTCCAATAGATTTATATTTAACAAGCTTCCAATAAACCAACCACAATATCCACACTTTATAGGCTATAAGCAAAATAAGTGTAAAATAGATACAACACATTTAATCTATATCATATCAATGACTATATTCTTTCTATACGATACCAATAATTATTTCTCAAATAAATATAATACATTTTATATACTATAATACAACATTTAATCCGTATCATACCAATAACTATTCCTTTTATATCTAATAATATGTAAATAAAATCTATTACAAATTCAGAAGGAGGCTATATGGAGCCACGCGTAGGGTGTAGGTACGCAAATACTAAAAACAAACTTGTTGGAATAACAAATTTATTAAATCTAAACGTTTCGGTCCTTTCTTTGGACCTTCTTCAGTAAATTTAATAAAAACTCACCTTAAAAAAAAGGTAAAAAAAGGCGCCTAGTTAAGGGCACGCCAGTAACAAAAATTACCCATTGCAAACCCATGTAGAATCCTATGAAAAATTAATCATTGCAAACCCATGTAGAATCCTATGCAAAATTAACCATTGCAAACCCATGTAGAATCGTACCCATTGCAAACTCATGTGGAATCCTATGAAAAATTAACCATTGCAAACCCATGTAGGATCCTATGAAAAATTAACCATTGCAAACCCATGTAGAATCGTACTACAAAAGTAATGATATAAAAAAAAAAATTGTGCCAAGTGAAAGTAGAAATTGTACCAGTGGAAAATTAAAGTTGCAAACATATAGAGTCGTATAATGAACCAGTAAAAATTTAAATTTGCAAACTCCCCCCATGTAGAATCGTACCATAAAAAACTTATCTTTTAAAAAAAAGATAAACAAGATGCCAAGTCCATGCGCCATGTGAAAAAGTGTTACACAAAAAAGTATTTTTAAATAAAAAAATCTGTCAATTGACAAAAATTTATGTTCTAAAATTAATATCTCTACAAAAAGTAATGTCCAAAAATTGCGCGAATAAATAAACATTTTTACAAAAAATTAAAATTTAAAAACTTATGCAAATTTAAAATTAATATAAAATAAAAAGAAATAAAAAAATTTTAGTTAAAAAAACTTGGCGCGCTGCTAAGTTTCAAAATTAAAATGCACCTTAAAGTTACATTAATTAATTTAACTACAAAATATATTTTAACTGCAATAAGTTTTAAAGTAACAATTTAATTTTAATATCATTAGGATATTATTTAGCAGCGCGCCAAGTTTTTTTAACTAAAATTTTTTTATTTCTTTTTATTTTATATTAATTTTAAATTTGCATAAGTTTTTAAATTTTAATTTTTTGTAAAAATGTTTATTTATTCGCGCAATTTTTGGACATTACTTTTTGTAGAGATATTAATTTTAGAACATAAATTTTTGTCAATTTACAGATTTATTTATTTAAAAATACTTTTTTGTGTAACACTTTTTCACATGGCGCATGGACTTGGCATCTTGTTTATCTTTTTTCTAAAAAGATAAGTTTTTTATGGTACGATTCTACATGGGGGGGGGGTTTGCAAATTTAAATTTTTACTGGTTCATTATACGACTCTATATGTTTGCAACTTTAATTTTCCACTGGTACAATTTCTACTTTCACTTGGCGCAATTTTTTTTTTTGATATCATTACTTTTGTAGTACGATTCTACATGGGTTTACAATGGATAATTTTTAATACGATTCTACATGGGTTTGCAATGGTTAATTTTTCATAGGATTCTACATGGGTTTGCAATGGTTAATTTTTCATAGGATTCCACATGGGTTTGCAATGGGTACGATTCTACATGGGTTTGCAATGGTTAATTTTGCATAGGATTCTACATGGGTTTGCAATGATTAATTTTTCATAGGATTCTACATGGGTTTGCAATGGGTAATTTTTGTTACTGGCGTGCCCTTAACTAGGCGCCTTTTTTTACCTTTTTTTTAAAGATGAGTTTTTAGAGATTATATCATTCATTTTTGTATATGATAACATTTTTAAATAAATAAGCAAAGAACCCGCCACCACCCCCGTCATATTTCAAAATACGACGGTCTTCTTTGCTTACTATAGATAAAAATAACTATCTTGTACAACCATTTTTATTTAAAATATTTTTAAAAGTTTTAATTTATTAGTTGTTGCTAATATGTCATTAAAAATATTTATTATTTATTATATATATATAACGGCAAAATGAAATTCGTATTTCGACATTTAAATGAGAAACACGAAGTTTAATTGTTATTGAGAACAGCGATATAAAAATCAAACTCAATCGAATCAGTGAAAATGTCATTGATTATTAAATGACACTAGATTTTACTGAAAAAAGATTTCAGTGAAATACTCGCACTTTGTTCCTCCGTCTTATATCTCATCGACTCTCGCAGTGAAATTTCATTGAAAAATCAGTAATCATATACATATTTGCAACATATAGCTTTTTTAAAGCTTTTTCTATTTATTTTAGATTTTTATTTTAGATATTTTTTGAAAGAAACTCTCCACAACACATATATAGAATGAAACATATATCGTTTAAAAAAATTCAGATATTGCTGTAACAAATTATGTTGCTATTTTATTTCATATGTATAATATATTATAAAAAAATATATATTTTAAAATATCATTGATTGAAACAATCATTATCATTTATTGATTCTTTCCGTGATATTTCACTGACTTTACAGTGTTATAATTATACAAAAAAAAATAATAAGAACGAAAAGTGAGAGAACGAGTAACATTTTAAGTGCATGGTAGAGAGAAACGGACGAAACACGAAACGATGACGAGTAAGACAGTAAAAGTCGCGAGCGCGAGCCACGATGACGAGCGAGAGGATCGGCTTGAGAGGCATACGTCTTATTGCAGTTTTTCATTTTCTCGGTAAATCTCTGTGTACGTCAATAAGCGTATTTAACGAACTTCTCCCCTATGGGTAGATATCCCCGCGATATCGACGCGAACAACATCCCCGGCCTTCCTCCTCCGTCTTCGATCTCTATTTCCATCGTACCTCTCCTTCCATTAATCTTCTTGTACAGGCTGCGGTGCTTCAGGCTATGAATGACATGTGTGTAAAAATTTGGCATTTGATAAAACGAGTGATATAATAGAGTGTGAAGATATTGTCTTACGGACTTATATTAAGACAGAAACCATTGATGTATTTATGAATTCTGCCATACAAAGTTTTATTCTAATATAATAAATTACTGATAAATTCTTCTAATATAATAATTTTAAAAAATGTGATATAACGAGAAGACTGCAAGCTAGTATTAAGTATTATACTTCAAAATGTACGTCAAGATAAATAAATAGTTTATTAGTCTATAGTTACACATCGTTTATTTCATCGTATATAGTTCTATATACGACTGCATAGAAAAATGTGCGAAAAGACTGTTTAAAGATATGATACTTCAGCGGAAACTGCGGTTTATAACCCGCACTTTAATATATCTAAAGAGATTGTTATAAACTCTGTTGTGAGAAATAGAGATCCTAATATCAAATACACTGTAATGTCAAGTACACTTGTGGTTTGTAATTTCTCGATGTTTCCATGACGAACAATTCCATTCCAATATTTACAAGGAAAGCATTTTCCGTTTCCTTTGATCTTTTCAATACTTCTGCCAAGCTCCATCCAAAATCCAATCCCGGCCATTCAAAATCTAAAATATATTTTTCAAATCCAATTATAAATATTATTTCTATATTTTAATATTATCATATAATAGTTATTCTCGCGCTGCATAATTGTCATTAATATATGTTTTCTCGAAATATATGTAGATTTTTTTTTATTTATGACATGCATACCTGAATTCAAAACTTGTTGCCCCAAATTTATCATTTGCGCAACTTGACAACATATTTGATTAGCAAGCAGCAAAGCGTTAATTATATACAATATGCAAGGTAAGCAGACCGCTTGTCTCCACAAGGATGCTGGAAAAGGGTGAATAACGCACAATTCAGCAACGAGAATCTGCTTCTGCTCTAAATTTTCTCTCTTGGCGCGCTTTGTTTCTTCGCTACTTGTAGGCAAAGCAACACCTTTGCGATTTACGTATCTAAAAAATAAATTTATTTATCAGATGTTGTCTATATAAATAAATAGCTGTTTCACAGATCCTCTCACCTAAGAGTTAAAAAATTTAATCTAGCTGATGTACGATCCACATCTAACAACGATTGCTCTAAATTCTGTATTTGTATACCATATTTCTTCAAGTAATATTCTTCAAAAATACTATAATCGTGTCCAGGAAAATTTATGCTTTCCTACAAAACAAAGATAATAACTTTATTATACAATAAAACATTGTTTAGTAAAGTTTATTCAATTGCGTAACAAGAAAATATATATATATTATTAGATATACTTATCTGCATTCACATGGTTGATATATATTCAACCGCAGCATAAATTGCTTCCATCCAAGAACAATGCTGATTTGTGGTTTGTAATTTCTCGATGTTTTCTATCAATTTCCAGTTTCCAACTTGTATAGAACACAAATCTTGTATATTGTCGAATTCTATAACACTGTTGCTTCTATCTAATCCCATTAATATCACTCCTATTTCATCCTTTGGACGTAAAAATATCAAGATAAAATTAGCGTAACAAGAAAATATTATATATATTATAAATCAAAAGACACGTACATGTTAAGTGTGTATGTAATCAAGAGATGTGTACATAACCCCGCACGCTGCCAATATATAACCTTAATATCGCGGAGCATCATTATCGTCATCTGTTGTAAAACGTGAGAGGTGGACAAAACCAATACATGCATCTATTGCATGTGTTGTGTACGTGTGATATATGTGTGCGCATGTGTTGTATACGTGTGAATACGTGTAGCACGATACTACTATGTATGCGTGGTCGACGACGACGTTTCTTAAAAGAAATTTTTCATATTTAGACTTTGCATTATCATATCTCTGCTTACAAATCACGTAGAGCAGAAACAAAAACACTTTCATTATATAATTCGAACTCAATCTATCGATTGAGACTAGTATAAACTCGATTGCTTCAGCCGTTATTGAGGATTCGAAATTTATTATAGACTCAACTGTCCGATTCGCGTAAAGATACACGGTGCCTCGCTAAAGCGGGAGTCGGCTACGCCCTTAACTAGGCGCGAGACACTACCGTCTCTTGATACAATAAATTATAATGTGGAATTTACATACTGACGCACGCAGCGCAAAAAACCGTGAGCCCCCCGATCGATACCCCACTAACAAGTAACACTCAAGTGCCATTCGCCGATATTCTTGAAACTTTGCACACACGTAGTACATCGAAAAACATTAAACTCGTGTTTTTTTATTTTGGCTAACAAGGCGTTTTAAGGTCGGGTATAGTATCACTATCTTGCCTTCACTGGTCGGGTATAGTACCACTATCTTGCCTTCACTGGCTGGGTAGATCTTCCCATTGCCTTCAGTTTCCACCATTTGGATGCGTCATATTGAATTTTTCATCCGCCACCTCTAGATTGATATAACTGTTGCCAAAATCGTAATCATGTATCTAATAAACTTCGCAAGTGGCGTTAAATAAAGTTTTTGAAACTTCTGCGATTTTGTCCACCATTTTGTATTTGCCATTCTGAATCTCGTTAAACTAATGTCAAAATCGTCATTAGCGATCTCAAAAACACGCAGACAATGGGAAGGTCTACCCAGCCAGTGAAGGCAAGATAGTGGTACTATACCCGACCAGTGAAGGCAAGATAGTGGTACTATACCCGACCTTAAAACGCCTTGTTAGCCAAAATAAAAAAACACGTGTTTAATGTTTTTTGATGTACTACGTGTGTGCAAAGTTTCAAGAATATCGCCGAATGGCACTTGAGTAGTGTTACTTGTAAGTAGACAAAGTGAAATAATATGTCATGAGGTACTCAAAAGTGGACTCTAATGGAAAGTATAGTGAGGAATTTCCGACAGGGGGCTCACTCTTACTCACACACTCATCCATCGCACGTTCACACGACCGTACGCGGACGCGTCCGACGCACGAGTGAAGAAGATATTCGGTTTGATGCTATTTATAAGGCGCCATACAATGGCTCATAGCCTGTTATCGAAATCAATGTCAAATGTGTGGAATTTATTTCTCTCCCTCTCCCTCTCCCTCTCCACTCTCTCCCTCTCTCTCTCCCTCCCCCCTCCGTCTCTCTCCCTCTTTCCCTGTCCCCCTTTCCTCTCGCTTCCCCCCTTCTCTATCTCCTTCTCTCAAACATACAATGTATAGAAATTAATGTTACAACTGATTTATGGCTCTATAAAGGAATTCGATAACAACTAAACGAAGACCGTCTTTCAGGAAATTTGTGGCATATTTGTCACAACAGATATATATGCTTGACTTAGACACTCTGTGTCTTCTTGTCGGTTTAGGGCATTTATCTGGCGCCTGATAAACAGCATCTCTGATACAAGTCTCTTTCTTAGAAACGGTTCCTCATCCAAGATCTCAACATTATCCCAATCAAATTCGTGGTTATTCAGCCTGTGGTCCGTGATCACGGATTTTTGCGCGGTGTTTCTTTTTATGTGATTTCTGTGCTCCCTAATGCGTGTTCTCAACTGTCTGCTGGTCTGACCGACATAAGAGGCATTACAATTTTGACATGAAATTTTGTATACAACGTTATTATCCCAGTCTTTCTGCAGTGTGTCTTTATGCACGCGGATAAACGAGCGTAACTTATTCAAACCTGTGTAGGACATTTTTACATCTAGATCACGGACCACATGGCTAAACCGCTCGGAAAATTTGGGTATGTATGGGACATTAAAATATGCAACGCGGGCCGAATTAGTATCAGGTGTTCTGTTAGCGCCACCTGAATTATTATTTTTATTTCTCGCAAACAAAGTCCTAAGCCTTTCGTGAAATGTTTCAAAAATCAGTTGCAATGGATACCCATTATCACGTAACACCCCAATGACCAATTCGAGGTTCTTTTGGTGATATCTTGGGTGTGATAACCAGAAAGCCCTGTCTATTAGGTCAAATATTGTGCCTCTCTTGTGGCAGAGAGGGTGACAGGAGTAATAATTCAGATATCTTCCCAAAAATGTTGGTTTATGGTACCAGTCGAATTCAACATATCCCCGGTTTAGAATGAATGTAACATCCAAAAAATCGAGTCTATTGCCCAGTACTCTGCGTTGATACCACTGCTT
>NW_028141170.1:14603526-14729779 GCF_030444845.1 Prenolepis imparis
ATTCTCTATTTCGATTATATTCTCTCTTATGAGATTCTATAAATAGCGTTCGCTCGAACTCACCGCACCGCCGATGTATACAGGTCGTTGTGTTTACGCGTTTTTCATGCCGCACGCGTCCCACCTCGCGCGCCTCTCGCGCTACCTCCTCAGCGACAATCAGCTGACTCGAATCATCGACCTATATTCGGTATAGACAAAATTCGACTTTGTCCTTTATATCGTTTATTTAAACTGTCTGTCCTCGATCGACACTCTCATGAGTACCATCGCTCTCTTAATCAGTATCGCTATTTTCTCGAAAATATCTCGTATTATATCTCACGTTTTAATTGTGAATTGTAATAAACTATCAGTTCTTTAATGTGTTAAATTCACCTCTTTGTTTTTTATTGTGTGAGTTATCTCTCAAAATTCTAATAACAAGTATATATATATATATATATATATATATATATATGTCTTTGGTATATTTTGAGGACATTTAATAGACTCTATATACATGCATATATTTAAAATCAGTGAATATTATTAAGTCGATACTTTTAGCAATTATCTATATCGTTTTTCTCAAAACTATAAATGATTTAATATGTATGGTCTATTTCAAGGACATATATATATGAACAAGCAATGGGTTGTTATGAGGACATATACATGTTACACGTATGGATTATTATGGAGACATGGATGTATAAAATTGAAATTTTTATATTTTTCAATATAATTTGATCCCATCAATATCATCTTATAGCTATAATTTCGAACTATACTGTAATTTGCATAATAGTTATTATTTTATATGGATGGTTATTTTTTAGGAGACATTAAATATATATACACAAGATAACGGACTTAATGGTCTTGCATATAGGGCGCGGTAAAGTTCGCCGCGTGGCAAGCTTCAAAAATTTCAATTATATCATAATTCAACAACATGAACATAATGACAACAACAACATGAATTTATGCTCTTATTAATTTATACTTGAGATGCATGCTCGTGTGTGTATTCTATCTTTGTGCATCATGATTGTTTGTTATTCAGCAATTCACATTGGTGTTAAAATAGCTGGAGGTTGACTAACATTTTATAGTTTGATATATGAACATTTGATGTGAAAGTATCAGATTTAAAAAGTAAGATAATAGAGTACTTTAATTAATTTATTAGAGCATATATTATTTAGAGCATATATACTCTAAGTAGATTTTTACTTATTAATTTTGTAATATGTACCTTATTTATTATTTCACGTTTAGGTAAATTAATTAAATTATTAGAATTTAGTAATTTTATATAACTTTATAACTTTAACATAAATATATGATAAAAAAACCATTTACACAGTTTGCAGTTTTAAGCAATGCAAAATAATAATTATTAAATATAAACTGAAATAACCGGGCTAATTATTAAATAATTTAATTACATTTGCTTAACATTGCAAATAGTTGCAAAATTGCAAAATTGCAAATGGTTTTAAAATTACGTAGTTATATTAAAGTCATAAAGTTATAAAATTACTAAAAAGTTATAAATTATAAGTTAGGTATCGCTTCATAATTATTAAATGTTAAATAATAAATAAGATACATATTACAAAATTAATAAATAAACCTAAATGTAGTATATTTACTTTATAAATTATAATTAAAAATAGTCTAATACCTCACTTTTTAAATCTTTTAAATGCTTTCATGGCACATATAGTGTCGGTAACAGAATTCAGGTGCTTTTATTTTGTTTATTAGACATGTACAATATATATATCCTCATATCTATATGTCCTCGAAATATATCAAATATGTGCTTCTTCAACTTTACTTTTATATTTTATCCATATTTTTGATTATTATTAGTTAAAAACAAGCAGTATCAAATATAATTAATAAAGTGACATTGTAAAAAATAAGGTAAAAGATTATATTACAATCTTTATTTTAATTTATTGCTATAGTTCTAAAAGAAATCTTTAACTACAACAGCCTTGCGCTTTAAAATAATTTTCTTTATATTTGTTTCTATATTTCTCACAATATTATATAAATCAATACTTCTCAATACTTAATAAATCAAAACATTAAATATGATTAAAGAGGCGCATTGCAGGAAAAATAAAAAAGAAATTGGGTAATTAATAAAGAAAGATTGCAGAAAAGTAAGACATTGTATTACAACCGCAATACGTTTAGTTTATTAGCATATATCCTGAAAATATAACAATCGTGAATTTTTCCGATTTTCTACTCATTTTCAACGTTCTCAAAGTACTAAAATTTATTAAGTACTAAAAATAGTAATAATTATTGAATTATTTAAAAAAATTTAATAGAAAATTATCAGTAAGTGAAAATTGCAAAAAAACGTTTTATGTTTCAAACATTTCAATTTATATTAGCATATCTTCAAAATATAAATGTGAACCGTATGTTTCTAACTTTATGCATATTATTTTAATTATCATTGATACAAGGGTAAATAAACTAAAAATATGTAATTGGTAAAAAGAATATATTTACATATAAGAGGTATCGTATTATAAATTCCGGTTTTTAATTTACTAGTACAAATAGAAGCTGTTTTAATTTACTAGTATGTCCTCAAAATTTATCAATCATGAATTTTTGTAATAATTGATTATTTCTTACATAATTTTCGCAGTACACAACTAAAATTTACATACATCAATGAGAACAAAGTAAAAAAAAATAATATTATTACAGAAATTCATGGTTGATAAATTTTGAGAACATACTAATAAATTAAAAAATGGAATTTATAATACGAAATCTCTTATATGTATATATATATATATATATATATATATATATATTCTTTTTACCAATTAGTTATTTTTGTTTTATTTATCCTTGTATTAATGATAATTAAAATAATATGCATAAAGTTAAAAAACAGCGGTTCGTATTTATATTTTGAAGATACTAATATAAATTGAAACGTTTTATACTCGCTTTTTCATTCTCGCTAACATTAAAGCAAAGAAAATAAATACTAAATTATATATAATAATTATACAATTATATGTATAATCTGTATTAATTCACTAGTACGTCCTCAAAACTTACCAACCATGAATCTCTGTAATAATATATTCTGTTTTACTTTGTTCTTATTGATGTATGTAAATTTTAGTTGTGTACTGCGAACATTATGTAATATTTACAGAAATAATCAACTTTTGAAAAAAACTTTTCTCACTCATATTTGATTTGAATTAGCTATCAAATTGATAATTCTTAGAATCTCAATAAAGATTCTAGAAATTCTGTAGTTGATAGCCAATCTCTACGTCCGATAAACATTTTGTCGTATGAATGTAATATAAGCCTTAAGGTGCCTTCCGTTTCATGCAACGTTATAAAACGGAAAACACCTCAAGTCAATAGGTTTATATCAGTGATAGCCGAATAATTATATACAATATTGTAGGATGAATATTTGTATATTCACCTTTATTCATAGTCGGCATGTATGATATAGTTAAGGTTTTCTTTTAATTACTACGCGAAGATGCGTACATAATGCGTGTGTCGTTTTTGTTATTATTCGCGGTCCTTAGCGACAGAATCTTTCCGAGCATCCGAGCGATAACACGTATTTTATTTGTATTAACGTTCTTTTCTGTGTTAATAAACATCTTTTCAACTCTTCGAAAATATTCGTATTCTACATTTGGGGGCTCGTCCGGGATAATCACGAAATATTCGAAGACGCGATTGATTGTGAATACGTGTGAAGAGATTCGACGGTCTCATTTCACGTAACGACGAAAAGTGTGAGAGACCAAAGAATACGTGTGAAGAAATTCAACGGTCTCATTTCACAACGACGAAGAAGTGTGAGAGATCAAAGTGAAATTTCTGTGACAAACTGAGAGACAGTGCGTACGAGAGGACTGAGTAAAATATAATTTGTGCAGTACAAATTGTGACGTTGAATAAGTGCCATGAATAAATTCACGGTTGTTGAATTGAAGGAGATACTTTCAGCACGCGGGTTATCCAGTTCGGGTACAAAAACCGAATTGATTTCGCGAATGATGGACGCGGATCCATCGGGAGCGTGGATGGACATCGATCAGAGCAGAAATATCGATATCGAAGATTCCGAGCAAGCTGGTGCATCGAACGTGCAGCCGGCAACGAATCTACAACAGCGGAAGATCAATCTTTATAAAAGAGAAAAAGAATTAGCAGAACGAGAGTTAGCAGTAGCGCGGCTTGAAATAGAAGTGATGCAAATGAGATTGCAGACCGAGCAAGCAGGAGGAGGCGAACGGCGACGGCGTTCAGCGCATAGCATCGCATCGATTGAGGGTGAGCAATCGAGAGTCAATAACGACGGTGATCATGGTAATAATAACATGACAACAAACTATGGTGGTGGCAATGTTCTAACAAAGTCACGGACAAATATAACGGCAATAGCGGATTTGCTTAATAACTTTAATGGCAAATCTGGTGATTTTGAAGTTTGGGAGAAGCAAATCAAGTTACTTAAATCGACGTATAAATTAGAAGATGACATCGCCAAAATACTTATTGGCATGCGACTTAAAGGAAAAGCACTTGAATGGTTGCATTCCAAGCCTGAATATATTGCGATGACGTTTGATCAGCTTCTAGACGAATTGACAGCTATGTTTTATCGTCGGCAGAGCAAAATAGTAATGCGTAAGAAATTTGAAGAACGAATGTGGAAGAAAGAAGAAACGTTCCATGAATACTTTCACGAAAAACTTATTTTTGGAAATCGAGTACCGATCAATGACGATGAAATACTTGAATATGTAATCGACGGCATTCCAGACGAGGCACTTCGGAATCAGGCACGCATTCAACGATTTGCAACAGCTGATGGACTTCTAGAGGCGTTCGAGAAGGTGACTCTACGAGATAAAAACACATCCGGTGCAGTGAATTCGACGAAATCTGATAAGCGAGGTAACGAGCAAAACAAAGGTGAGCGAAAAGAAGCTATCAACAGTAACGAAAATAAGAAATCAGGGACGATACGTTGTTATAATTGTGGCGAGCGTGATCACGTAAGTACGAATTGTCCGACTAAAGATCAGGGTACTAAATGTTTCAAATGTGGAGAGCGTGGACATATTGCGTTAAAATGTGCTAAAAAATCTAAAACGAATAAAGAGAGTTACGTTATATCGGGAATTTCAAATCGTAAATGTCTTAAAAAAGTTTTACTCAATGGTCACGAAATCGAAGCGTTAATAGATTCGGGTAGCGATTTTAGTTTAATTCGCGCAGACGAGTACATTAAATTAGGTTCTCCGCAGTTACAATTTAATGAATTACGATTCGATGGTGTGGGATCAAACGATAATATGACGTTAGGAGAATTTCAGGCCGAAATCGCTGTAGACGGACATTTGTACTCAATTAATGTTCAAGTAGTTTCGGATACTATGCTTCGACATAAATTATTAATCGGAACGAATTTTCTGAATATGACTGATGTTAATCTTAAAGGGGACGAAATAACTATCCGTCCATTATCGGAGATAGCGTGCGATGTTGTAAAATGCAAAGATATTGTACCAGAAATTTTAAAGATTGATGTAATTCATGATGAAACATGTGAAATAAATCGAGTGGATATTTCACATATTAAAGATTCCCAACAGCGAAAAGAAATAGAGAATCTCACTAATAATTATAAGCCGAATAAGATTCACGAATCAGATGTAAAAATGAAACTCATACTTAAAGATGAAGAACCTGTGTATCAATCCGCGAGACGTTTATCGATAATTGAAAAAGAAATAGTTAATGCTCAAATTGACGAATGGATTGCGAGTGGAATTGCTCAACCATCTACTTCTGATTATGCGAGTCCAATAGTTCTTGTGCGAAAAAAGGACGATTCATTTAGATTATGCGTAGATTATAGGTTGTTAAACAAAAAAATCATTAAAGATAGATATCCATTACCACTGATTGAGGATCAACTGGATTTGCTACAAAGCGCACGTATTTTCAGTACGTTAGATATGAAAAATGGTTTTTTTCATGTTCGGATGGAAGAATCAAGTCAAAAATATACAGCATTTATTGTGCCAGACGGCCATTATGAGTTTAAACGAGTTCCTTTTGGCTTCTGTAACTCACCAGCAATATTTCAGAGATTTGTGAATACGGTGTTTAGAGATCTTATTCGAGAAAAAGTAATTTTAGTATACATGGATGACTTGATTATTCCATCTGATGATATTGGGAGTGGTATTAAAAATCTTAAAAAAATATTAATAACGGCAAGTGAAGCAGGTCTAATAATTAATTGGAAGAAATGCTATTTCTTGCAAACCACAGTTGAATTCCTTGGTCACGTGATTAATAATGGTTGCGTTCGTCCTTCAGATCGTAAAACTGAGGCGGCCCGACGATTTCCAGAACCCACAAATACTAAACAAATACAGAGTTTTCTCGGGTTAACTGGATACTTTCGTAAATTTATTCCTGGATATTCTACGATTGCACGACCATTGTCAAACCTTTTGCGTTCAAATATTAAATTTAATTTTGGAACGGTTGAAAGAAACGCGTTTAAACGACTTAAAGTCATGTTAAGTGAAAAGCCAATACTTAATTTATATCGAATCGGCGCAGACACAAAATTGCATACAGACGCTTCTGCGTTAGGCTATGGTGCAATTTTACTTCAGCGTAATACCGAAGATCAATATTTTCATCCTGTTTATTATTATAGTGGAAAAACAACTCCTGCCGAGTCTAAGTATGCTAGTTATGAATTGGAGGTTTTAGCTATAATAAAGGCGTTGAAACGGTTTCGCGTTTACTTATTAGGTATCGCATTTTCGATCGTTACTGATTGTCGTGCGTTTGCGCTCACTATGGGCAAAAAAGATCTTTGTATACGTGTTGCGCGTTGGGCGTTACTTTTAGAGGAATATAACTATCGTATAGAACATCGACCAGGAAAGAATATGCTGCATGTGGATGCGCTCAGTCGAAACCCGCTTCCAACATGTTTGCTGATTGATGAATCTGAAGCTGGATTAACAGCTCGTCTACGAAAAGCTCAAGAAGAAGATGACAGTGTGATGAAACTTCGAGATTTAATTCTACAGAATAAAACTCAAGATTATATAATACGAGGCAATTTAGTTTACAGAGAATCAGGTGGTGATATACAACTTGTGGTACCAAAGAAAATGCAAACACAAATCATACGACGGGCTCATGAATGCGGACATTTCTCCGTTGGAAAAACTGAAGCTCTTATTCGAACTGATTACTGGATCCCAAATTTACGACAACGAGTTGAGAGAGTTGTGCAAAATTGTGTTGCATGTATTTTAGCAGAGAAGAAACACGGAAAACAAGAATGTTTATTAAATCCAATCGAAAAAGGAAGTATTTCCCTGGATACACTACATATCGATCACCTTGGACCGTTACCCTCGACAAAGAAATCATATCGATATATATTTGCAGTAATCGACGCTTTTTCAAAGTTTACGTGGCTGTACGCCACCAAATCTACAAGCACGACAGAAGTTTTAATACGACTTAAGAAACAGGCTGCGATTTTCTGTAATCCCCGAAGAATTATTTCAGACAGAGGGACAGCTTTCACATCAGACGAGTTCAAAAAGTATTGCCGAGAAGAAAATATAGAGCACTCTTTAATTACAACGGGAATTCCTAGAGGAAATGGTCAGATTGAACGTCTTAATCGAACACTTATATCACTTTTAACTAAGTTGACCGCTCCTAAACCTAATGAATGGTACAAATACGTGGAGATAGCTCAGCAATGTTTAAATTCAACCACACATCGGAGTATAGGCACATCGCCATTTAATCTTCTGTTCGGAATACATCCACGTATTAAGAATTATCCAGATATTCGAGATTGGCTTGAAAAAGAATGGATTGCTTTTTTTCAAGATAAACGAGATGAACTTCGAGCTCAAGCAAGTGAAAATATATCTAAAATTCAGCGTGAGAACAAGCGAACTTTTGACAAGAAAAGACGAAAAGCAACAGATTATCATGAAGGCAATCTGGTTGCTATTAAACGCACTCAACAGGGTCCAGGATTAAAAATAACTCAAAAATATTTTGGTCCTTATGAAGTTATTCGAGTCTTGCGCAATGAACGATATTTAGTGCAAAAAGTTGCCGAAGGAGAAGGTCCTCAACAAACATCTACGTCAGCAGACTTTATGAAACTATGGATACAAGAAACTAATGAGGATCCATCAGAAAATGAAGACATGGACGAAAACATTCGGGGCGAATGTTAAAGCAGAATGGCCGAGTGTAGGATGAATATTTGTATATTCACCTTTATTCATAGTCGGCATGTATGATATAGTTAAGGTTTTCTTTTAATTACTACGCGAAGATGCGTACATAATGCGTGTGTCGTTTTTGTTATTATTCGCGGTCCTTAACGACAGAATCTTTCCGAGCATCCGAGCGATAACACGTATTTTATTTGTATTAACGTTCTTTTCTGTGTTAATAAACATCTTTTCAACTCTTCGAAAATATTCGTATTCTACAATATCAAATAAATCTTTTGATAAGATAAAATGTATTCATTAAGAAAACATTTCCGAAAAGCGAAAGAAGAACAAAAACATATGGCATTAGTCAGTAAGTATCATAGGCATATAATAAATAATATATTATATAAAAATATTATACATCTATGGTTATATATTCTGTATATTAGGTTATGTTGTATTATTTTGTTTATGTACGATCTTAAAACATTTTATTTGTAAAATAAACAAAGAGATTTTGTATATTATGCATTATAAAAATCTATCACAGAAACATATGGAAATTTATCTTTGTTTTCATTTCAAGGTATACCGCAAATTGTACTAACACGTTGCAAAGTGAATAATAAAAGAAAAAATATTGAAGTATCGCAACAGACAGATACAGATATAATGGTAAAAGTTTGTGACAATTTTTTTATTTTAATATTTGTATAAAGAGGCATTGAGAGCAATTGTTGATGTGAATGAATTAAAATGATCTTTTTTGCAGCTAAGTCTTCAAAAAACAAAAAAAAGTTTGCATGAAAAATGATGAAGTTTGTAAAGATAAAACTGTATTACAGGAGGATAAGATTTCGGAAGAAGGTAAACTTATAAACTTAAGAAAAAGAGTAAAATTAAAGATCCCAATACAAGCTAACAATTACATAACATTAATGTTATAATTTCCCACTCAATAATGTAAATGTAATGTAACATGCTTTGTATGTAAGTTACATTATTGAGTTGGAAATTATAACATCAATTTACGTTGTTGTTAGCTTGTGTTTGCTGGGATTATTATTAATTATCTAAATGGTATTTATTTACATATGTGTATTACATTTATGATGATTTTAAATAGATCTTAGAAAAAAATTTTAATAAATTTTGTGAAAAAAGTAAAAGTATCTAAGATAAATATTTCTACAAAATAAAACTACATCATATATTTTGAAGAATAAAATCTATGGAAGAAATTAATTATGATGGTTACATTGCTAATTATTTAGTTATTGCATACATTAGACTTATAGTTATTTCACAATTTAGCTATATTTTTGACAAAGAAAAAAGTTTCTTAGATATTAAATACTTCCATGATATCTGAAATCAGCAAGTAATCAGGGAAGCAAAATCATAATTATTTATAATTTTATTAAAGTTCTAGTAATTTATTCTATATACGTAATTTTTATAACTATTTTCAACAGCTGTATCTCCAGAGAAAAATGTTTCTACAGAACTAACTAGTTTTGAAAATATAACTGGATCGGATATTTCCATATCTGAAATATCAAAAATGATCGATAATGAAGGTAAAGTAATTTTTTTCCTTTATTTTTAATGTATGGTATACAAATATATGTTAATCATTTTATTGACTTCTTCTCAATAATTATTTACAATTTTATTAAAGTTCTAGTAATTCTATATACGTAATTTTTATAACTATTTTCAACAGTTGTATCTCCAGAGAAGTCATGTTTCTACAGAACTAGTTTTGAAAATATAACTGGATCGGATATTTTCATATCTGAAATATCAAAAATCGATAATGAAGGTAAAGTAATTTTTTTCCTTTATTTTTAATGTATAATATAAAAATATATTTTAATCATTTTATTGACTTCTTCTTCTCAATGTTTACTGACTTAATCATTTATGCAATTTTCTTATTAGTGTCTTATATAAAGCGTACATATTTTAATTTACATAGTGAAATATGTCATTTATTGCAGATAGTTATCAAGAAAAGAAATTAGATCCAGTAACTATAGTGGCAACAAATAAGTGTATTTTTGGTAATTTTGGAAATGATAATTTTTTATTTTTGCATGAAAATATACATTAAACATTTTTATTTTCACATGTAAAATTATTAGTATCGACACGATAAATACTAAATTTGTTATACAAAATCAATCATGCATTGATGATCCTAAAGGTATTTGTATATAAGATGTTTGTATATAAGAGAACTGCATATAAGAATTATTATATTACTAGTATTAATCTAAAGCTTTCAAGTTTTAACAAAAAAATTAAATGCAAATGAATTTATTTTATGCTGACATCGAACTTAGCTTGGCCTTTAGTCTATATTATAAATTTGGTTTTATTAATGTGTAAAAAATACTAATCTACATTGTTTATTATCATTTTTATTTAATTACAATATTAATATCAAAAATAATTTCAAATTAATATCAAAATAATATTTGCTTATAATAATATATGTAATACTTTTTTCATGTTTTAGACAATTGCTCTTTACATACAGACACAGATATGCCTAACGATTTTGTTAAAAATGACGGAAGAAATGCAAGCACTGGTATCATTAATGATTTAAGTCTTTCACCAATAATAACCGATGTGCTTGAGAAAGAGATAATTGATTACAACGTTATGAATTCTAGTCAATTTTCTAATTCATTTAATACAGGTAGTAATATTTTTATCTTGTACCAATTATACATAAAACGATTAAATTTTGTACTTGCTATTACTTTTCTGTAAATTATTTAATTACTGTTATTGTTAGTCACTAATTAGCTACTTAATATATATTATTTGATTACTTATTATGTCAAAGATGTACATTTTAATTCAATATTGGACAATAACAACAACGAAAAAAAGTTTCCTTCAACTTCCTGCAAATTTCAAGAAATTGAAACAAACAATGTTAATTTATGCAATGAGCAAGAGAATGATACTAACAATAAGATACAAGGTATTAGAAGTAGGGATACTATGCCAATTCTAACCCATGGAGCTCCGAGGAGGGTGCGTGGCGCGGGGGTATCTCGGGGGCGCGGGGGTATCTCGGTGGCGCGGGGGTATCTCGGTGGCGCGGGGTCTGACGTCACGCGGGGCGGGGGGGATCTCGGTGGCGCGGGGGCTGACGTCACGCGGGGCGGGACCGTTTATCGCAGAATCGGGGGGGGGGGGTCCTAAGCATGTTCGACAACTGATTATCTTTGTGATTGATGGCTACCCGAATTCGTAACCGGTGCACTCTAGAAGCCATAAAACTATGTTTCCCATTTTATGGACATTTTACAGGTGCAAATGTAAAAGCGTTGACATTCGGCAGCTTTGTATAGCAGCTTGTATTCCTCGCGGAAAATCTCCCATAAACGAGAGCGAAACATCTTCCTTAATATTTTTTAAGGAAGAATTGCAACGTATCGGCGCCAATGTTCGGCTGCTTGTAACCGAAGCGCTCTAGAAGCCATAAAACTATGTTTCTCATTTTATGGACATTTTATCATTAAGATATTCTTTTGTGGAAATTTAGGAAATTTTGAGGGGGATGAGGCTGCGACGAACATGTCGAAACGTTATTTATAGGTGAAAATGTAAAAGCGTTGACGTTCGGCAGCTTTGTACCCTCACAGAAAATCTCCCATAAACGAGAGCGAAACATCTTCCATAATATTTTTTAAGGAAAAATTGCGACGTATCGGCGCCAACGTTCGGCTGCTCGAATTTTTATAAACAGATAGCGCTCGATTTTATTATTATGATATTCCTTTGCGATAATTTTGAGAGGGATAGGGCTGAAGCTTATGGAGAGTGGGTCTCCGCGTCAAAAAGTCTTTAGCATTCGACGAGTTAAAGTGTCCTATGCGAAGTGTCAGTGGCACAGTGTAGTGAGTTAAAAAGAAATGGAAAATAATAATTTCGAGAGAATATTAGACGAGTCATCTGATGAAGATCACGAGTTGTCGGATAACAGTGTAGACGAATCTGACGAAGATCACGCGTTGTCGAGTGACAGTAATTATATTAGTGATCGCAGTGAGGACCTTACGGATATTCACGACAAGGTAGTGTCTAATTCACAAATCCTTGCGCTAAACGGACGTACAAAAGTTTGCGCCATATACTTTTATTATTCTACGGGTGGTGCTCTGGCTTTATGTACTTCATGTATGATCTCTATTCAAGATTTCGGACACATGTATGCTGTACGAAAGCATGTGATTAAATTACACAATGCAGTGGATTGTCGATGGTGTTGCAATTGTAGAGAATCATTGTGTCAGATATTTCCATGTGATATGTGTCCTATTTGCACAAAATAAACTTTTGGAGATTGTGCTGGGACACTTAAAATGAGAATTCTACAAGTGTTGTGAAAATGGCGAGTCAGAAAAAATCGAAGGACATGTCTTCGGTGGTACAGCTTCTACGAAATCGTGAACTCGGTGTACAGAAACCCTAAACAAAAGATTTGGCCCATTTTATAGAAATTCATGAAGATATTTTAAGAACAACTGGCGGTTTATCTAAATGCTTCAGAGCACACAACAATATCAAATGCTTTCGATGTCGCTATAAAAGCTGTGTGGTTTATTTTAAAGGATCTGAGGACCCATATATTGGTCGAATGGATATGCCATCACCATCGGCATCATGCGAATCATCGGATTATGATTTTTCGGACCAAGATATTGAGGAACCATTATAATTTTTCAGACCGAGATATTGAGGAACCGTATTCTCCCTAAGCTGTCATGGAGGCAGTATGTAATACTTGTAAGTATTTATTTAAATAAATTAAAATATTTATAAATTAATAAAAAAAAATTTCTGTTATGCAGAAGGGGCCCCTTGCTGTCCCATTATGGTCCTCTACCGCCTCGCTGCCACCGCCCCACCACCTCGCAGCCGCTGCTCCACCGCCTGCCGCCGACGCATTAAAAATTTTTATATTTTGTATTTTAAATTTATATTGTTTATCTATTTATCTTAATATTTGTATTTTTCTTATATATTCATATTATATTTTTATATTTTTATATTATATTGTAACGGCCGCTTTCGCGAGCGCGGATTAACGCAGTCGGGATCAGGGCTCGTGAAAGGGTTAAAGTCCAGAACGCCGTATTTAAAACAAAAGAAATAAAGATTTATTGGATAACGTCTACCCGGGGTTACATGTGTATTGGTGTATGTGATTGTGCGTATAAAGATGTGTGTGTGTGTGTGCGTCAATGCCGTTGATCGGCCGATTTCGTGATTATTTTCAGTCGCTAAGAATAGATGCGGTTTCTTTTCGCCGTTATTTATGGAGCGCACGTGACTTCAGAATTCAGCTGTTGCCGAGGTCGTGTGGGTCGGTGTGTACATGCGTCGGTGTGCGTGTATCGGCGCGACAGGGTTGACGTCGGAAGGCGGGGCGCGCGGGCGAGGCGGTGCGGGGCGGTCCGCGCGTCGAAACACGTGAGCGCGAGAACGGTCGCTCTCTTCGATATATCTCGAAGAGAGAACGGGCGGCGCGTTGGGTCTATTTTCCGCGGGATTACGCTTCGTATCGCGGGTAATTATCCACGACGGTCTCCTAATCACGGGACGGCGTGTCACGGTCGTCCGTTACGAATAGTCGGGAGTCGTGAGGACCACACTCGGCCACCGAGAAATCTCGGTGAAGGCGGCGGAGCTCCACCCGTTGCAGCCGGTGCGAGTGAGGGAGAAACGGAGTCCGGTTTCCGAGAGAGAGGCTCAGAAGAGGCGGAGCACGCTTCCACCTCGGGAACCGGAAGTGCGGTCGGTATCGGGGTTAAGGACCGGGATCGAGTGCTGGGATTTTCCCAGCGGAGGCAGAGTACGCTTCTACCTCGGACTCGATCGCCGTTGGTTTCGGTTTTATCGAAGGAAGCTCTTGGGATTCCGGATCGGTTCAGGAGCTGGTATCGAAGTGTTTTCTCGGCTCGAGGTCTACCCTTTATATTAAATGGATTCGGAGGTTTTCGGCGCACGTCGGCAGTCTCCGGATCTTAATCCGTTCCGACGCCGAGAGTCGTTTTAACGGTTACACGTGTGAGATTAAAAATGGGGCGCTTTGCGTCTGCTGCTTTGCCCGACCGGTGGTCGCCGGGCGCAGCCTTCCGACGGGTGGTCAGTCGGGAACGATGGGGGGCGGCATCGTTACATCACCCCCCCCCCGTAGCGGATGCCTGAATTTTGAGGCATCTTACATTTGTTAACGGATACGGCGGAAATATCGTAACTCGCCTCGGCGTGAAAAACGCAGTATCCAATAGCCGTGCTCGGCGGATCGGATCTTGTATCGCCGCGATACGTGCACGGCGAAGTGCGGTACCTCGAATACGATTCCCGGGGTCACTTGGCATCGAATGGGTGGCGATGGCGTTGGGCCCGTTGGCATTAGTAGCGACGGCGATGGCTCAGGCTTAGGCTGCTTTGGCGGCGCGGGCTGACGTTTCGGGGGCGGTGGCGGCTGCTGTAAGAGCATTTCTCTTTTCCGTTGGTTGGTCCGGTCCGACCGCTGGATGATAGTACCCACCCAGGGCGGTCGTGATGTGGTCGGCACGGCCGGTGGCGCGGGTGGGTTATCCGCGTGGGTCGTTGCGGCCGGATTTCCTGGTGCCGGCGTCCCCCGAAGGAACTCGTCAATAGCAGCAAGAATGTCGTGATCCATTTTCCACTGCTTGCAGGCTGGCGGTTAGATCGCAAATGACGCGTCTAGTCGCTGTCGTCCTCGTCTTTCCCGTTCGGATTGTTTGGTTCGTTGTCCTCTGGCGTTTGTTTATTAGGCGCGAGAGCGGGCTTTAGATCTTGAACGTGTATGTTTCTATACCATTTTCCCCGCTCACTCCTCAGATCGAGAATAACGGGCGAGAGAATGGCCTTGACTGTCAGGGGCCCGATGTATTTTGACGCGAGTTTTGCTTTAAAGGCATCGGCTCGTTTCGATAGCGGATGATGTCGTTTCCACACCGTCTCTCCGAGGCGCGGTTTCCACGGGCGCCGGCGCAGGTCGTAATAATGCGCTTGCCGTTGGAAGGCGCGTGCCAGATTTATTCGCACCAAGTCGTAGGCCTCGTGCAGCCGGGTTGCGAGGGCGTCTGGAAACTCGGCCGCCGGTGGTCGTTGCCCGTCGTCGCAGGGCCTCACGAGTTCTCGGCCGTGATTAAGATACGCAGGCGTAAATCTCGTGGTGTCGTGGGATGCCGTGTTATATGCGAACTGCAGGGCCGGTATATGTGCGTCCCAATTGCGATGATCTTGGCCGACATATTCGCTAATCATCATTTTAATGACGCGGTTTTTTCGTTCCACAGGATTACAATACGGTGCTCGTACCGGGGTCGTTCAGTGTTCGATTTCAAACGTCTGTAATCGCGCCGTCACTTGGCCGGATATAAGTTGCGTGCCATTGTCGGATAGGAAGATTTTTGGTGCCCCGTGCTGCAAGATGAGACGGTCGGTGATGGCCTGTGTTACGGCGTCGGCGGTGGCCTTGCGTAAAGGTACAAGTTCCACCCATTTCGTAAACCGATCTTGGAGAACAAATAACCACGTATGTCCATGGCGTGATCGCGGTAATGGCCCGACTAGGTCGAGGGTTACTTGCTCCCAAGGCCGGGTTACTTCGGTTGCGTGCATGCGGCCGGCGGGTTTCTGCTGGAGCGCCTAGTGTGCCAGGCACGTGCGGCACTCGCGTACGTATTTAGTGATGTCTCGCATCATGCCGGGCCAATAATAACTCTCGGCCACGCGGGCGATAGTTTTGGCCACGCCACCATGTCCCGCAGTCGGCTCGTCGTGCAATCGTCGCATAATCTCCTTCCGTGCCTCCTGGGGCACGCACCGCTTCCATTGTTGCTCCACAGATTCGTCCTTGAAGTTGAGCGAGTGCAGGATATGGCGATAGAGCGTCCCTTCCTCGAAGCGGTAGTCGGGGAACGCGACGGGTTCGCGATTCACGCCTTCGGCGATGCGATGGTACCATCGGCAGGCGGCGGAGCGAACAACGCATGTTGTGGGGTACCGGGATAGGGCATCAGCCACGCGGGTCAATTTTCCCCGGCGGTATTTGACATCGAATTCGTACTGCTGCAGCTCGAAGACCCGTCGGGCTAAGCGGCCCGTTGGTGAGTCGAGGTGCTGCAGCCACTTCAACGATTGGTGATCGGTTACTACCGTGAAGGTGTAGCCCTCCAGGTACCCCTTCATGCGCCGGACGCCCCAGACAATTGCGAGACACTCTAGTTCCGTGGCGCTGTAGTTTCGCTCGGCTGCACTCAGCGTTCGGCTGGCGTATGCAATGACCCTTTCGCCCTCCTCGAAAAATTGTGTTAGCACGGCCCCGAGGCCGTTCGCGCTGGCGTCCGTCTGTAAGAAAAACCGCCGCGAGAAATCCGGGCACGAGAGTACGGGTGCCGCGATGAGGCGTTTTTTTAGCGCGCAGAAGGCGGCGTCTTCGGTTTCCCCCCAATTCCACCGCGCGTTCTTTTTCGTGAGTTTGGTTAGTGGCGCGGCTACCGACGAGAAATCGTTCACAAACCGGCGGTACCACGAGGCCATCCCCAGAAATTGTCGGACCTGGCGTACGGTACGTGGTGCGGGCCAGTTGGCCACGGCACTGACTTTCTCCGGATCGGTTCGAATGCCCTGATTATCAATGACGTGCCCGAGGTACTCGATTTGTTCGACGTAGAATTTGCACTTCTCCGGGTTCAGCCTCAAGTTTGCTTCGCGTAGACGGCGGAAGACCTCCCCGAGCAGCGTGAGATGTTCATGAAATGTTCGACTGATAACGATGATATCGTCCAAATAGACGAACACGTGCGGTTCGAGTTCGGGGCCGAGGACGGTGTCGAGTAAACGTTGAAATGTCGCGGGCGCGGAGTGAAGTCCGAACGGCATGACCTTAAATTGCATTAAACCCCTTCCGGGGACCGTGAATGCAGTAATCGGGCGACTTTCGGGCGTCAAGGGCACCTGCCAGTATCCATTTTTTAGATCGAGCGTCGTGAGATAACGGGCCCCGCGGAGTTTATCTAACGTGGCCGTAATCTGCGGTAACGGATAAGCATCCTTCTCGGTTACGTCATTGACTCGTCGGAAGTCGATGCAAAAACGGTATTTGCCGTCTTTTTTCTTCACGACGACTATCGGTGAGCTCCACGCGCTACACGAGGGTTCAATAATCCCGGCGCGTTCCATCTCGGTCACTTCGTCGTCGATGACGGCTTGCATGGCGGGGTTCCGTGGCCGATACCGCTGTTTAATCGGTGTTGGGTCCTTCAAGCGGATATGATGTTGGGTGGCGTTCGTATGTCCTTGAACGTACTGAAATAACGCGAGTTCGGTTGACAGGAATTCCGCGAGTTGCCGATCTTCTTCCGGCGTCCGTTTAGCCAACCCCCCGGTCGAGCTGCATTTGGACCGCGACGCGGTGTCGTCGGTTCGCGGTGAGGAGAGAGCTAAGCCCACCTTGCCCCAGAGATCGACTCCGATTAGAATTTCGCTCTCGAGGGTTGGTAGAATGGCGAATTCGTGTCGATACATTCGCCCCTCTATCTCTACGGGTAACGTAATAGCGCCCGGTACTTCCGTGAATGTGCCGTCGGCGAGTTGCACCTGTCCGACGCCGGTATGTTTGTGATAGCCCCACGCCCGGTCGGCGTCGGCCGTGGTTATGTCAATAAAAGAGACCTCGGATCCGGAATCGAGAAGCGCGGTAAATGGTTGCTGGTTGATACGGACGGTAACGTCGGCGTGAAGGTTACGTCACGGAAGCATCGGGTCGAGCGTCGGTCCGTGCGACCTCGGCCGCCTTTCCGTTTCCCGGCGTCGGCGGGTGACACTGATTGGTCAGTACTCCGTCGCGTCCACATTGGAAGCAGAATTTCTTGGCGGGGCGTCGGCAGTCAAAACGCGTGTGTCCCCGTTGTTTGCACCGCCAACAGCATTCGGCGCGGTTGTAGGCGGCAGCGACGACAAACTTCTCGGTCGTGCCCTTCTCGCCTTTCCGCAGGTCTTTTCGCTGTCGTTCGATATCCTCGAATTCCGCGGCTCTTTCTTGTAACTCGGCCATATTGTCCGCGTCGTCCATTCGGACGTATAATTTGTGAATGGCCTTCACTCGGACACAGTACAATTGGACACAGGGCAAATGGACACGAAATTTGCACACGGTTTATTTGGACACATTTCAATTGGACACGGGGCAAATGGACACGGTGCAAATGGACACAAAGCAAATAAATTTTGTACACATAAATGCACATTGTTAAGTCGGACATGTAAAAGATGCATACCGTTAAGTTGTACACCGTTCAATTGCACACCGCTCAAATGCACACCGTTCAAATGTACACCGTTCAATTGCACACCGTTCAATTGGACACATAAAAACGCACACCGATCAGTCGGACACGTAAAAATGCACACCGTTCAGATGCACACCGTTCAGTTGCACACGGCTCAAATGTACACCGTTCAGTTGCACACCGTTCAATTGGACACCGTTCGGTTGGACACATAAAAATGTACACCGCTTAGCTGAACACGTAAAAATGCACACCGCTCAGACGTACACCGTTCAATTGCACACCGCTCAGACGTACACCGTTCAGTTGCACACCGCTCAGACGTACACCGTTCAGTTGCACACCACTCAGACGTACACCGTTCAATTGCACACCGCTCAGACGTACACCGTTCAATTGCACACCGCTCAGACGTACACCGTTCAATTGCACACCGCTCAGACGTACACCGTTCAGTTGCACACCGCTCAGACGTACACCGTTCAATTGCACACCGCTCAGACGTACACCGTTCAATTGCACACCGCTCAGACGTACATCGTTCAGTTGCACACCATTTATTGGACACGGTGCAAATGGACACTGTCTATTAGGATACGTAAAAATTGTACACCGCTATAATTTGCACATCGTTTGCTTGAATATGTTACAGGTGTAAACGTTTACACGAAAAATATAATCAGCTATCTAATCGCAATTCATGATTGTAAATATTGTCAATTCTTAAATAATAAATAAGGTACTAATGTTATGAATTTCTTACGTAGCATTTATCCTAATTTTATACACTGCTAAGGTAAATGAAAGATGGTGTAATTAGAGTAAGGACATACGTTCAGAAAACGTTTTATTGAAACTTATAAACAGAAGCGATACGAAAGTTTTATTTAATAAAATGCATTATATTTGAAAATTTTCGTATAATAATATAAAAATAAGTAATCAAATAATCTTTTTGACATACATTTGTACAAAGTAACATTTCTATATAATAACAAATTATGTATATAATTTTATATAATTTTATATTTAATTCTTTTAGGCAAATAGAAAATGATGTAATTAGAGTAAAGTTTGGGAAACGTTTTATTGAATCTCATAAACGGAAATTATATACAAAAGTTTTATTTATGTTACGTGTATTATTCCTGGTATAATTTATTTTGTATCTGTGTTATATGTAACAGTATAAAACAACACTTGTCTTAAATTGTTATCTCCTGTTATGTATAGTATTTATTAACTGAAATAAAAATATTTACTTTTTCAAAATCTTAACATCATAAAACTTTCTTCAAAGCTAAAATATAACCGTAGTTCCTGGTACACTACATGTAACAATAAAAAGGTAATCACTCTTTGGCGCTACATACATTTAAACAAAATAAAATCTCTATATAATAACAAATTATGTATTTATATTGATTAGAGAAAATTTTCTTTATGAACTTCGATATTTATAATCTTTTGAAAAGTAACAATGTCTACTTTAGAAAATAAACTTATAGCTAAGTTTTAGAATTAATTTGATAAAACAAATAATGCACATCACTTTTACAACGACAATTATTTTAGGAACGACAGTTTTTTAGACAGTAAATTCAAATAATACTGCTTAATACCGCTATCTGCTTTTTATCACTTTTTATCTTTATGTAATCTTTAAATAAATATGTATTTAACGAACTTAAACTTATTTTGGCAGAACACAATTCATAAGTTTGTCCGCAAGAACATAATCAAATTACATAAAAGAATATTTAAGAGAGCTTTTAAAAAGTAACATATTGCACAAGTATGATATTGATTCTAACATAAAATAATTTTATCGTATCAAGTAATACTGCATTTTTATATGTAAAACTTATGAAGAACAGTCTTTTAAAAAAAATGTATTGCTTGGAACAAATCTTATGGATTAATAATTCGAATATAGTTTTCATAAGTCACATTACATATCGGACATCGATTAGCTTCTAAACGTTGAATGCATATTGGAAACAACAAGCGCGGTGACCACAGGGTACGAAAATGTGTGTTCGTTCGTCAGTGTAGCACACCGTACAAATGTCTGAGGAAGATTTTTCTTTGGATGTACTTTGGCTATTCTGCAGAGTCCAGTCCACTGTATGAAATGGATGATGTAGATATTTCTGTGTAGATATTTCTCTGGTTTGCATTTGTGGCAGAGTACAAATGTGCGTAATCATCTTCCTTTGGAATATCATACATTGATGCAATATCTGTACAAAAAAGATGTTAAGGACATTGTTGAGATAAACCTAAAGTTGATTAAAACAATATTTGCCTGTTTCAAATCTAAAAATTTAGTTTTTTTACATTTTATTTTTGTGTATATTGTAAGGAATGGATTTAAGAAACTATATTGGCCGAAATTAGAAAAACCACGATATCAATATTGTCAAAAAAATGCTAGAAAGCGTGTCAACGTAGAAGCAAAGAAAATACTAATTAAATGATACTTTAAGTCTGTATTCTTCTTCATAGTACCATACAAAACCGAACGTTGAGTGACCGCCCATTTGTACACACATGCTAAGTGACACTTTCTATTCAAGCGTCCTGTGCATTTGTTTACTAGGCTAAGGTACAATGTAAAATATATTTTTGATAAATTTTAAATATATATATAATTTGATAAATTATTAATATATGCAAAGTTACAGCTGTATGAAGCTAAGTATGTATAAATAGAAAGATGATTTGATGTAGTATTATAATATGATCCTTTTTAGCATCCTTTTCTTCGACTCTTAGGCAAATATCCTCTTAATCGATATTTACTTTTGAAATAAGTATAATCTGTTGTAATAACCTTACCTTGTAGAAACTAAATTCTATTTTTGTAATGTTTCTTTGATGGTTCATCTATTTTGTGTAAAACCACAGATAATTCTGGCATATTGCAATAGTTAGTAAAAAATTAAAGCAAGGCAGTAATGATAAATTTGAAAGAAAAGTAAAATAAATTAGATATTCACATAAAGATATACTATTTAATATGAACACACAGTTAGCTTTATAAAATTATTATAAGTTTTAATAAGCATATATGGAAGCGTAAATTTTATAAAATAATTAAGTAGCAGAATAAATAAAAATAATGTGTAATGTAATTAATAACATAAATAATGAGTTTATTTATTAAAAATGTTTAACAAATTAATAGAAGAAATAGTAAAATAAATTTAAAAATTATTGTTACCAAATGTCATTAAATATGAAAACTGACACAAATATATGACATTGACATTAGCATTCTTACCCTTATCAATGGTTAATAGTTTTCTTTTTTTTTTGACGTGTCATGCGTGAATTATTATTTTCTGCCTGATTGAATAAGTCTTGTAATGGCGTTATTGTTGCTTTATTTACTTTGTCAGTTTCAATATTATGTGATATGTTAGATTTTGTTACACAAGACACACACAGAGCACTTTCTTCATCAGATGTTGAATTATGTATATGACTATTACTTTCTGCAAAAAGAAATGCAATTGGTATTAATATTTTCGATAATTAACAAAAGAGAATCACAAAAATAAAAGAAAATAAAAAATTCAATAAATTTAATTTAAAAAATGTATATTTATGTTTTGTATCTCTCATATATTTTAACAATATAATCTTGTAACAAATAAATTATTAAAATAAAATTTTCTTGTTTATGCTTAGCTAATTAAATTTGTATCAAACTTAATTAATTATTAAACCTATTTAATATTTATATGTAAATATCCCACACAGCACAAAACTTAACAGAAATGTTGCAGAAACGTTTCAAAGTTCCAAAACAGTTTCTAAATAACACTAAAATGTCGTTAGAACATTTAAAAGACATATCATAAAAAACGTAACATTTGAAACGTTTGTGCAACCTTTCATAAACGTATTTGTGACAAAATAGCGAATATTTTCATGTATCTAACAAGGGGAGGTCGCGGTTGACTCTTCACCGATTTTGATCTCCTTTGGTATGGTGAATCTACATCGAAAAAAAGTTACTCCGTGTTCGAGCTTTTCGTCCAATGCGCCTTGTAAAAAAAATTTTTTTTTCCCGAAGTTTAGAGTAATTGTCAGGTTCGTTACGAGGCCTAAAGAAAGACACACTTTCGATCGGTGCCGCTAGTGCAGCGGCAGAGCACAAGAATAGTAATCTGGGATCCCAGGTTCAGAACTTTGGGCTGTCATAATTTTTTTTTTTTTTTTTTTTTTTTTAATAATATGTATTATTTATTATGATAAATAAATATTCGGCATATTTTTATCGTTAGTTATGCATATATCTCTTTATATATTTAAAATTAATAAAATGATCGTAATATAAATAAAATATTTTTATAGAGAAATATTTTTACTTTTTAAAGATTTATACATTTTTTCAAATTTTCTTTAATCTAATAATGTTAGAATACACACTTTTCATAGCTTTACAAAATTCGGATTTTCTACCTGCTGTGAACCGCTGGATGAAACCGCTGGTTGTGAAAGTGTAAGGAACGTTGGAGGGAGAGGAGAGGGTCGTCTGATCCTGTCTACTAATAAGGGTTCTAGAAGGTCGGTTAGAAAATATCTTACTTATATATTTATGATATATTTATTACATATTGAAGCAAAAAATAATAATGAGTAATAAATTAAATTTTGTAAAGCTACGAAAAGTGTGTATTCTAACATTATTAGATTAAAGAAAATTTGAAAAAATGTATAAATCTTTAAAAAGTAAAAATATTTCTAAAAATATTTCTCTATAAAAATATTTTATTTATATTACGATCATTTTATTAATTTTAAATATATAAAGAGATATATGCATAACTAACGATAAAAATATGCCGAATATTTATTTATCATAATAAATAATACGTTATTAAAAAAAAAAAAAAAAAAATTATGACAGCCCAAAGTTCTGAACCTGGGATCCCGGGATTACTATTCTTGTGCTCTGTCGCTGCACTAGCGGCACCGATCGAAAGTTTGTCTTTCTTTAGGCCTTGTAACGAACCTGACAATTTCTCTAAACTTCGGGAAAAAAAAATTTTTTTTTACAAGGCGCATTGGACGAAAAGCTCGAACACGGAGCAACTTTTTTTCGATGTAGATTCACCATACCAAAGGAGATCAAAATCGGTGAAGAGTCAACCGCGACCTCCCCTTGTAAGACGTACATGAAACATTTTTGAGTAAATTTTGCGAAGATCTCTGAAATATTTTGTGTTGTGTGGGATGTATTTATAAACAAATTGGAGATATATATCTGTTTACATTGTCATATTATAAAATTAATTTTTATAAATATATAAGTTTTAAGTTACTCATAACAATAAATAATATAAAAATATAATATATTATAAAAATAATATTATTACTATTATTTTATATGAGTGTGAACAGATACAGTATATTTAGAGGATATATCAGATCATTTTGAGTAAAAAAATGTAACTAAATCTAATTTAATCAAAACAAGCGCAATCTGAGTAGATTATATTTTTAGAAATATTTATATTATTAAAATCTTATAGTTTCAAATTATATCGCTTTTATTTTCTTTGTAAAATATAAATGAAGCATTGATAATAGATATATTTATATAAAGAGTGACATACCTTTATAAAGTAAATCAGTCTTTAACATATTTTCACATCTATCAGTGAACATGCGTAAGAAATGTTCAAGATTTAACCTAGAAGAAGTAGAAAATACAGTTTTGTTAGGTGTGATATGTAATGAAATATTAAAGAGCAATATAAAAATTTGTAATAGAGAAATGCAGAATGTCACAAATATAATAATCTACAATTCAGCAGCAATCGGGAGTAAAAATAGGCATAAATCATAGCTGTTTCGTGACATCATCTTGCATATATCTGTTACTAGTGTCAAAGCAATAGTAATAGATAAGTGCACTTATTTTAAATGAAGTTATTTATTTTGTTTATATTAATTTATAATTTCTGTTATTGCAGAAGTATTAACAAGTGAAGCAAACTTCAGAAGACATTAATACATTTAATAAAAGTATTTAATTTATATTGAGATGCTATCAAATAATGTTAATTATTTTGTATTTTGCTACTTGATGAGTTTAATATAGTAGTTTTAATGTAAACAAGATTTTTTTTAGTTAATAAGTGATTTTAAAGCATTAACTTGTTCTTTGTAAATTTTTGAAGATAAACTAAAAATCAAACTAATATTTAATATAACTATTTTTAGAATGTAACATAACATGTCAATAATGTATTATATTATATAATATAAATGTGTGTAATAAAATATATATACATATATCTTTTTAAACAATATATTTTTTGCTTAAATATTTCTCGTAAAACTGCTTTTATTGAGAAAAATTTTTATTAATTCTCTTGTATAACGCATTGACTGAATTTTGTATACTTTATCACTCCGTGTACGCCAAATTAGAATTTTAATTATTATAAGTAATAAGAATAACATATAATGTGTTCATCTCATTGTTGATTGATAATTGATATAATCTTTACATAAAAATTAAATGTATTAATTATTGAATGGTGCATTTTTAGTTTATATTATAACAATTATTTAATTACATTCTTTCAATTACAATTAATTGTTTTATTTTCCAAAATTTGATATTTGATAGCATTTATTTGGTGTAAGCAATTAAAAAATGTAATACTATCAATCTCTAATGATTACCAGGGCGCCATTAAAAGATAGACGTCGATCACAAACTATTACTACCCAGATAGCACCATGTCCAAAATGCACGCATAAGACATCATTAAGAAATCTTTAAGATGTCTTTAAGAAATCTTATGATATGATATCCCAAAGACATCTTAAAAACATCTTAAAGACCCAGATAGCCAAATCTGTCAAGAGCATGTATTAAAACTGTGTGCTATATATTTTTGCCAGCAAAAAAACTGCAGATTTTATACAAAACTTGTTATATCAGATAATGATAGCAGAACGTTGGCAGAAATGTTATAAAATCTGCTGACATAATTTGGCAGCAAGTCAGTAGCAGAAATCAAGCAGGATTTGTATAGAATTATCATAGCAGATTGGTAGTAGAAACCGAGCATGATTTGCGCAACGCAGTTTGGTGTCAGATTGACGGCAGAAATCGAGCAAGATTTGCGCGCGCACAATCTGATGGCAAATTGACAACAGGATCTGCATTTTGCAGTTATTTAATAGTTCCTTCACCTACCGCTATGTGATGTATTTTCTCGCAATCAAATTTCTGTTAAAAATAGATATAAAGTCTGCAAGTCGTGGCTATTAATAAAAGATCAAAAGTATATTTTTCTATCAGTTTAATTTTTGATATCTGACAAGTCTAACATGAGAATATTAAACTTATTAGAATCAATAGGATATACATGAAAAATTATCCATTTACTTTCTATTTAAAGCATAAAGCAGAATTTAATTCTCATATAAATTATATCTTAAATTTTATAAATTATATAAATTTAATTATTTTTACAATTTATTTTATTAATTTAATTAATAGATTAAATTGAACATTTAAAATTACTATGTGAGATATAACTACATACAATATAATATGTTATGCATTAAATATCATATTTATGAAAAAAAAAATTATAAGTAGCGGATAACACGTCTTATGCATCTGTTATATTCATCGAAAAATATTGAATTTTATTATACTTATATATTCAAATGGCAAGGAATTGTGCAGATCCTGCTCGATTTCTGCCGCCAATCTGCTATTAGATTGCGTTTGACAGATCTGTTCGGTTTCTGCTGCCAATCTGCCATCAAACTATATGTGCAGATCTGCTCGGTTTCTGCCGCCAATCTGCTGTCAGATTTTGCTTACTAACTATGCTAGCAGAATATCATCAATTGCGGACACAGTGGATAGGAATCTGCTGTAAAGTCATGATTAGATCTGCTGTCATACTGCCGACATGCTGCTAACATTTTGCTATCTGGGGATCTATGGCATCTTATGGGTGCATTTTGGACATGGTGCTATCTGGGTATAATAGCAGTTAATGTTAGAATTGCGGTTATACAAAATTATTTCTTTTTTAATAAAAACGTTTTCAGTAAGTAAAATCGTATGAAAAATTATCCATTGCAAACCCATGTAGAATCGTACTACAAAAGTAATGATATCAAAAAAATTGCGCGCCAAGTGAAAGTAGAAACTTGTACCAGTGGAAAATTTAAATTGCAAACCCATGTAGAATAGTACCTATGTAGAATAGTATAATTATAGAGACCTCTCTTCACGCTGGAAGTTGCAAACCCATGTAGAATCGTATAATTATAGACCTCTCTTCACGCTGAAAATTGCAAATCCATGTAGAATCGTATAATTATAGACCTCTCTTCACGCTGAAAGTTGCAAACACATATAGAATCGTAATAAGAAAAGAATAAGACAAAACACAAAAAAACAGAATTAAAAATTAATACAAGCATTAAAAATTAAAAATTTATGCAAAAATTATATAAATTAATACAAATAAAAAAAAATAAAAAATTTAATTTAAAAAACTAGGCACTACTAAATTAAACAATATGCTAAAGTTAATTTTGAAATTTAGCAGTGCCTAGTTTTTTAAATTAAATATTTATTTTTTTTTATTTGTATTAATTTATATAATTTTTGCATAAATTTTTAATTTTTAATGCTTGTATTAATTTTTAATTCTGTTTTTTTGTGTTTTGTCTTATTCTTTTCTTATTACGATTCTATATGTGTTTGCAACTTTCAGCGTGAAGAGAGGTCTATAATTATACGATTCTACATGGATTTGCAATTTTCAGCGTGAAGAGAGGTCTATAATTATACGATTCTACATGGGTTTGCAATTTCCAGCGTGAAGAGAGGTCTCTATAATTATACTATTCTACATAGGTACTATTCTACATGGGTTTGCAATTTAAATTTTCCACTGGTACAAGTTTCTACTTTCACTTGGCGCGCAATTTTTTTGATATCATTACTTTTGTAGTACGATTCTACATGGGTTTGCAATGGATAATTTTTCATACGATTCTACATGGGTTTGCAATGAGTAATTTTTCATACGATTCTACATGGGTTTGCAATGAGTAATTTTTCATACGATTCTACATGGGTTTGCAATGGGTAATTTTTCACTACTGGCGTGCCCATACTAGGCGCCTTTTTTTACCTTTTTTTAAAGGTAGGTTTTTATAGGGATATCATTCATTTTTGTATGATAAACATCTTTAAATAAATAAGCAAAAAACCCGCCACCACCCCCGTCATATTTCAAAATACGACGGTCCTCTGCTTACTATAGATAAAAACAACTATTTTGTATAACCATATTTAATTAAAATATTTTTATAGGTTTTTATTTATCAGTTGCAACTTTTTCATATCATTATTTTTATAGATTAATATGTCATTAAAAATATATTTATTATTCACAATCTATACCTCTAAGTCCATTGATGACTAATCGTTACTGCTTATCTAGTTCATTATTAAATATATAAATAAAACAAAAAGTGTTATATTATTTCATTTTTAGTAGTAATAGCAAATTATTGACAATTTATGCATGTAAAAAATATTTTTTTGCACTTTACGAATAATACAGAATAAAAGCATTGTCATGAAATTGCTAATACATTATGATACATTCTTTTATATAGGACTGATCGAAATGCAATATTAAATGATTAAATATTAATCATAAATTTTATATTATAAAAATCTATTTAGTGAGAATTTTTCAACTACTTTATTTTATATCGAATTTATATTATTTATTTGCTATTTTTTTGTAAAAATATTATATAAACATCTTTAGCACCTCTAGGCCACTGCCTCTTTTTAACTTGCGCATCATCAATTTCGATCCAAATATTAGATAATCCTTCTCTGCATATGCTTATATAATGATCTTCATCGGTGCACGAACCATCATAAAGAATAGCATTCATCGTCTTGTACAATTGTCCCGCTATTAATACTTTAGTTGTTGGAACAGCACATAAGTTAAATTTGTGTTCTGCTTTTATTAATTTACCATCTTGTGATAAAAATTGTATTAAACGAATAACAATTATTTCTCTTGTTAATGTTACTTCATTTTTAAATATTTTATCAGTTCCAGTACAACATTCACATGATTCGTTGTGTAAGTGAAACCAATGTGAAAATGTAGCATTTAATAAATCATTAAGATTATAACTTTTTTCCTTTAAATTATCAAGGGAAATTGAAATAGCAATATTATTTTCAACAATAGTTTTTGTATTGCCACATGTTTTGCATCGCTTGGTAGAAGTTACCTGATGTTGTATCAAATTTCTTAAGTAATCATATTTTTCGCAAAGTGCCGTAAGAAAATCATACGCATTTCGTTTTACGATGCTCGAAAAATATTCTCCTAAATATTGCCGTATTGCATAGGTATTTAGATTACGCATTCCATTTTCATATCGATGCATTAATATACGTAAAACATCTGTTTTGTCGCAATTAATTAACTGTTGCCTAATAGCATTTAAATGTAATAAACATTGCAATACTGTATTTGCATAACATGAAACCTTGTCTGTATTCTGAAAACCATGTATAACCCAAGCAGTGTTTTGAATTCTTCGATTTGAAGCAATATCTTGAATTTTTTTATCTGAACTTGATTTTTGAACAGAGGCAACTACTTTTGGTAACGCCCATCGAACATCTTTCACTTTATGACAGCGTTCTTTTGACACAGCAATCATTTCTGCTTTTGGATTGTGTATCCGTTTTAAACGATTATATTCAATAATAGCTTCACTGTTAGCAACTACTGCTGAAGGATCAAAGTTAATTAAATGCAATCCTTCTAGAGATGTTACTCGCGACAAGGCAACATAAACTTGACCACAACTAAATACAGAATTGCCAATATCCGTAACAACACTTTGCAAACTTAATCCTTGGCTTTTATGAATAGTGATGCCATAACTTAAAGATAATGGAAATTGCTTTCGTATAACATACGCTCTATCCAATACCTGAAATTTAACCTTTACTCTTTCAATTTCATATTCTAAACCTGATGGTAAAAGAAGTTTAATCTTTTCTACGTCGTCAGTAGACGTTTCTCGTACAATTGAAATTACTTTAGCAATTGTACCGTTTACAAGACCCAAACTAGCATCGATGTTACGCCGAATCATAACTTTTGCTCCAATTTTAATTGTAATTTGTTTTGAAAGCCCAGCTGTTCGAGAATTATCATCATCGTTATTTGACAATACTTTTAATACTTTCTTTTTTACATATGGTATACATTCAATCGTATCTTGAGCAATTAATAATATTTCTTTGGAAACAATGCGACTTAACATTGCATCATTAAGGACATTACACATATTACAAGTTGGCAATAAACAAACAGTGTCCGATGGTAAACTGTTAATAAAATCACATAATTCATTTAATCTAGATTCGAAATAATCAGCTTTGAAAGATATTTTTCTACTCTCTAGAATTTTACAATCAGATTTTGTCACTAAACCTATACGAATTCGCGACAATAACTCACGGTAAGAATCATCTCCTTGCTGGCGCATATTGATTGTCAATTCATCATACTCAAATAATGTAATCCATAAATTAACAGCATTTAAAGAACCAAGACATTTAGCAATTTTTGTATCTGATAAATGTATAAAGATAGGATCTTCGCGTACAGGAGGTAATTGAAGCAAGTCTCCGAATAAAAGAATATGCTTTCCACCAAACCAACCATCATCGCAATCACTAGTGTCAAAAATCTCAGACAATCGAAGATGTATATATATTAAAGTCAAATTAGATATCATTGACACTTCATCAATTACAAAAAGAATAACATCTTTAAGATCTGCTCGTAAAACTTTCAATACATGATCAGATAATTGTTTATACTTAGGAGTTTGACCATGTTCAACGGGTAATTGAAGCAATCTATGAACTGTCAAACCATCTATATTAAATGCTGCTATACCAGTAGGTGCTGCTACAGCAGTATCTTTGTTGAGATTTTGTTTTATCCAGCATTTAATAGTCTTGATTAAGAAACTTTTTCCAGTACCACCTTCTCCGCTAACATATAATCGTAATATTGATTTATCGGACTCTACAACATTGATAACTTTATTAAATACTCGTTTTTGATCCGTATTTAATTTTACTATCATTTCAGATACATCAATTTCTCGAATAGCTCTATCACCAAGATCTTTAAAATCTTGCATTGCTTCACCAGCCTCTATATTTTGAATACCTATCGCATTTTCAGGATCATCCTGAGACTGCTCTTTTTGTAAATCGTCATCTAAGCATTGCTGAACTAACTGTTTTGCAGTTTCAAATGCTTTTTGCAATTCTTCTAATCTTTCATGATATTGCAATGCTTCTATAAGATGCAGTTTTACTTTGTGAAACGATTCGGCATAAGTATCGCATTCATTTTTAAGATCCTCTAATTTTCGCCATGGTTTAAACATAAGCAATAACGCAAAGAAATAATTTTCCGGCTGTGTATTAACATTATATCTATAATGATTAATAAGATATCCGCGCTGCCGCCGTTTAAGATAACAACCATTATCTATTTTATAATATTCAATAAACCTATTTTTCGGTTTGATCTTCGAGATATCGTACCACTGTGCAAATTCATAAAGAGACGTATTTTCTAGTTCGTTTGGTCTATGTGGATAATGATCATCTATCAAAGATTGATAAAATATATCTGTAGATTCAGCATCAAGAGCTTCAATTTCTTTGCGACTTTTTAATTTTCTATATCGTATTTGATTAACATCTAACCATCTGATGGTTGTATTTCGATCAGTTCCATACAAAGGAATACCTAACAATGTATCAGCAGCTTCGAGAGCTCCACATTCTCTATTATTCGTAAATCGCAAAGCAATATTCCAAAGATGACTCGCTAATGATTTGTTTTTGTTATCCTTACTATCAAGAATAGTCTCAGACAATTCACTTTTCCCCGCTTTATTCATATATTTAGTAACATACCAGGTAAGCAGCGATGATTTTTCACCAATAAATTGTATATCCATATTACCTTCCCATGCAGTAAGAAGAACAGGATTATAGTCATTTATATTAACTTCATTATCCATTCGAGGAAGATCATAAAGTCTACTTTTATGTTTCAATTGTTTTTTACCGGCTATCGAAGTTGCCACATCTCTCATATTCAAAGTTTCAGTAACGGGACGAGGAAATCCAAAACGACATCGACGAATAACTTTACGTCCTACTTTTTTAGAGCGAAGACAATAATCATTATGTATATGTCGCTGATGCGTATCAACACGACTGTATAATAATGGCGAAATATTTTTATCCGGCATTTTGCAGCTTATATGTTGTAAAATAAATTTAGAGACTTCTTCCATAGTAGATTCACCGAAAATCGGTGCATTTTTAATCCAAATTAATAAGTGAAAATGTTGTATACCTCTACCTTGATATTCTCGTCGCCAGAAATAGTGCGTTACTTCTCCAATTGGATGATCTTTGGACTTGATAAAATCAAGCATTGCCCGAAACTTATTATCGAGAAACCTGGATGTTGATACAGGATCTCTAGCAATGAGTACGCTAACGCTAAAGGAAGCGTCATGCCATCCATTTACTTCACGAATATATTCACCTAAATCTTCCCATAACCATTCACTTGGACTTAGTGTTAAAAACCATGTCGCAGGTCCATAATGCTGTGTCATACAATTTAAATCACTTCTCGGTCTACGCCAATATTGCTCCGTATTTCGAAGTGTGGCAAATATTGTACTCAAATTAGATTCCAACAATTCTTTCGACATTGCGTCTAAGTATTCTGCAGCTGTATAACGAAGTCGCGGATTAGTTACATTCATTTTATGAAAAATTCCACGACTTAATTGACGCATATTTGCATCGTTCAATAAATAAAATAAGTATTGTTGATTTAATCTATACTGTGGATGTTTAGATGTCAAACGACATTTAATAAATTCATGATCATGAAGTTTAACCTGTCTAATCTCACGTTGTCCATTAATACCAGAAGAATATAAATCTGGAAAACACATTAAATCTAAATGTTGCTCACGATTATTCAAAGGCAAGTCCTGAATTTTTAACATTTGATATAAGGCTGTCGCAGTTTTATTTGCTTTCTTTTCATATAAGGGATAAATAGTATATTGTTCGTAATAGCCATCGTTTTCAACATTAGTAACTTGAGTTAACATTGCTTTCCGTTGGCCTTCTGTATCATTTTTGATCTCTTCTATCGGATCATTTAATAATTTAGTCTCATCATCAGCCACTTCTGCATTATCTTTTGTCTCTTCCATTTGGAATTCAGAATTTTTTAATTTTGGTAAACGTAAATCATTGTGATTATTTGGCAATATAATATGAGAGTATAAAGTATTGTTGCGCTTTAACCACGTTAAAGCGTCAAATACTTTTTTAACATCAACTACCTCTTCCCAAATAATCTTTGATTTTGTCGGGATACCTCTAACTAATATATATAATTCATGATTAATATTTATTGGATCAGTATTAGAACATAATTTATTCAATGTCTCCTGTAACGGCAGTGGTAAATGAAATGTTCTACCTTTAACTTTTGGTACGATTTGTCTTTGAGGCAACTTTTTATTCATAACAGTTCCCATTTTGAGGACAGTTTGAAACGCTTTAGCTCTCTGTATAAGAATTTTTTCGAATGTATTAAGAGATGATATTACTTCAGGCACCTGATTTGTAAAAAGATTATTTAAGACGCAGTATGCAGGCATTAAGCCCTTACGAAATTTGTTTACACAATAATTACATATATATTGCGCATCAACTTTTTGTTGTTGTACATACGTCATTAAATCTCTCCAAATTTGTGTCTGAAGACTATTGACTTTAGAAACATTTTTTTTATAACACAATCTCTCGCACGATACGCAAACATGTCGTGGTGTGTCCATAGAGCGTTTAGTCAACGCTTTAAATGCTTTACGATATTTAACAATAATATCATCGTCACTCAAAATTATATCAGTCCGTTGCTGTCTGTGTATATCTACTTTTTCCTGTGCAGAAGTCACAATTTCATTCAAAGTGTTTATATCACCATGATTTAATGCATCATCTAAATTTTCCATCTTTCGATAAAAAACTGTAAGTTGGTAAATTAAACGCTTCATATATCTTACTTTTGGAAAATGAGGCGATAATAATTGAACTGGAAGAAACATTCCTTTGCAAAGTGTTAAATCAATATAACAGCTACGCATATGACCCAATTTCTCATTTGAAGTTTTCATAGTACATTTATGAATACTTTGCATCAGTTTTGGTACATTCTTTAAAGTACACGTATTTACGGTTTGGAGAAACTTCTGATAACGATCAATTAAAAGCGGATCGTTAATTTTACAGCTTGCAGTATTACACATCAGTTTTGGTTCATTCTTTAAAGAACATGTATTTACGGTTTTGAGAAACTTCTGAGAACGGTCAATTAAAAGCGGATCGTTAATTTTACAGTTTGAAGTATTACACGACCAAGATTTTTTAGCTCGTTCTGTTATTAATGGTAATATGTTTACCACTTTTCCTTCTACATTCATTACCAAAGGTTCTAATGGATTTACATCATGATGATATATAGACTCGATGAAATAATTTTCAGATGAGGCTGTATGTCTAGATTCGCCACATAGCGCAGTTAATTTGTCTTCAATTGTAGAACAATCTGCGATAAGAGTTAAATACACTTCTGATTTCTTTTTAATCGAACTTAACATTTTGTATATATTGCGAATATAATTTTTTCTAATACACATGCACCAACGTACAATTTTTTCGGCTTTTAATCGTTTCTCAATATGACCTTTAATATTGATTTTTTCAATAATATTTGTTATAAATATTTCTGACGAATTACGAAGTTTTATGGTGTTTTTCGACCAGAATTGTTCATACTTTTTAGTAATTTTTTTGACAATATTGCAAGTTTTTATTTTAAATGTAGATTTTGTCTTAATTTTGTTCTGTTTTTTTGTCTGATAATATCGCTTATTATAAAGCCATTTGTAATTAGGATCCAATCTTTTTTATCTATCTCGTTCATGCTCAAAGTTTTTCGAATAACGCATACGCTTTTCTGCGCGTTTATTTTCTAAATCTTGTTCATATCGATATCGATCTTTAATGCGTTCATCTTCTAAGTTCCGTTGATATCGATTACGCTTTTTAGTGCGTTTATTTTCTAAATTTTGTTCATATCGATCACACTGTTTAGCGCGATTATCTTTTAAATTTCGGCGTTGTTTAGCGCGATTGTCTTTTAAATTTTGTTTATAACGATCGCGTCGTTTAGCGGATCTATCTTCAAAGCTCTGTTTATACAGATCGTGCTGTTCAATGCAATTATTCTCGGAATCTTGCTCATATGAATCATGTTTTTTAGCCTGATTATTTTCTAAATCTTGTGTATAGCGTGCACGTTTATTTACACAGTGATTATCCAAATCATGCTGCTTAATTTCTTCATAAATATTGTTTGTTTTCATGAAATTCTTTGGAGAATTTTCCATTAATTGTAATTGATTATTACTTAATTCTTTTTTACATTGATAAATATGACGTTGCTTTTCTAAACGATTCAAACTTTGTTGTTCCGTCTCACATCGACGTATAGTACGTATACGGTTTGCTTCAGTTTCTCTTGCTTTTATTACTGCTAATGGAAGCACTTTTTGAAGAGCATATTGTGGATCTTGTGGAAAATGCTCGATAACATTAGATTCAAAAATCTTAATTAAATGCAAACGCATTAAACTATGGTCATATTTTATTTTTTCGGGTTTAATATTGAATAACAATGAAATTGCAAAGGCTATTGCAAAAACCCCGCAATCGCTACCGTTTGGTTGGTATTGTACAGTAGGAAATTTAACAGGAATTTTTTCAAAGTTATATGTTGGAAATAATCTTTTCAAGAATTGTTCATGATGTCTATGCAATTTTTTATTATTTAATGAATCATAAATAAATATATTTTTTGTATCGTAATAACTACACACCCAATGTCCATCTGATAGACCTGATGAACTATGTAATATTTGTATATGCTTTTTATCAATTGGCATAGGCTGAATAGTATCAGGAAGTTGTAATCGCCATGTTTCGACAGGTCTATAATCTGAACAATTTTGCAATAAATTGTCAAAATATTCCATATGTATATCGGTTAACCATTCACCTCGAATGATTATATCTTTATCCTTAGGTGATAGAATTCTATGCTTTTTTGTCTTTACAGACATTATTTATATATATTCGATAAAAATATAATAATTACAAAGATACAATTTTTTTGTAAATATGTAATAATTTATCGGCGCACAGCAGTTACTTTTTGTAGGCGCACAGCAGCCTTGTATGGGCGCACAGCAGCCACTTTTTGTAGGCGCACAGCAGCCTTATATGGGCGCACAGCAGCCACTTTTTGTAGGCGCACAGCAGCCTTGTATGGGCGCACAGCAGCCACTTTTTGTAGGCGCACAGCAGCCTTATATGGGCGCACAGCAGCCACTTTTTGTAGGCGCACAGCAGCCTTGTATGGGCGCACAGCAGCCACTTTTTGTAAGCGCACAGCAGCTTGTATGGGCGCACAGCAGCCACTTTTTGTAGGCACAAAGCAGCCTTTTGTATTGGCGCACAGCAGCCTTATATTCTTTTTAAAATTTTTCTTCTTTTCTTGATCTTCTTTTCTTCTTTTCTTGATCTTCTTTTCTTCTTTTCTTGATTTTCTGTTCTTCTTTTCTTGAATCTTCTTAATCTTCTTAAACGTTGCTTAAATAAAAATTTAATTTAATTATAAATTTATAATACACATTTCACAATAATAATAGCTGTAATTTATTAAAACATATCTTTATACATATAAATATATAGATAACAAATTATTTCTAAACTTAATTTTATAGGTGTTTTATTTTAATTTCCCTAGGCAAATATTTCAAAAAATATGAAAGACCTACAAAAGTTTTACAGCTTCGAGGGAGACAAGATGGTACCATAGGTTTGACCTTGGATAGTCGTTTGAAGGTCACATAAAGTTCACCTACAATTTCTTAAATGGAACCTACTATTTTTCATTGCATATTCTTGTAACTTATCTCGAAAGCTTTCTAAAACATTATAATAAAGTATTTTTTCGTTTAGTATTTTTCGAGTTATGAGGCTTGAAAATTACAGTACCACCGACATTAGCCAAGGTATATCACGTGAAAGTTGTTCGGTCAGATTTATACTTTGACAAGTTATAACAATAAATTCGACCGAGCAACCTCCACGTGGTACCTTGGGCAATGCTAATGCCGGGAGTAGTGTAATTTTCAAGCCTCATAACAAAAAATACTAACGAAAAAATACTTTATTATAGTGTTTTATAAAGCTCTCGAGATAAGATACAAGAATCTGCAAGGAAAAATAAAAGGTTTCATTTAAGAAATTGTAGGTGAACTTTATGTGACCTTCAAATGACTATCCAAGGTCAAACCAATGATATCATCTTATGTCCCCCTCGAAGCCGTAAAACTTTTGTAGGGAACATTTTTTCGTATCTTTCATATTTTTCGAAATATTTGCCTGGGGAAATTAAAATGAAACACCCTATATAACAAGCGCAAAACTAAACATTCTTAAAACCATTTGGAGACGATTTTTCTCCAATGAAAATGTCGAGATATCAATTCCAAATTATAACTTTTTATAAACTAAATTTTATAAAATTAAAAAATTTCAGGTAAAATTTAATTTTATCTTTTGGCTACATTTGTCTAATTAATATATTTTATATAAAATAATGAATCAATTGATTTAAAAGAAAGAGTTGTTTTCAAGGAGAAGTATGTAAATTGCAACTAGCAGCTATATACTTTTTCTTACAAACAAATGTGTTTTTTTACACCAATTGATTTCTTTCATTATTTTATGAATACTATGTAAAATTATGTCAAACTTAAGAATAAAATATCTCGTAAACACATTTTTTTTACCATATTACTCAATTTTTTGCCAAAAATTGCGAGGAATCGATTTCAATCTCCAAATGACCTTGAAAAACACTTTTAAAAAAAGCCAATAGCACCATCTTCTGTCCCACTTAATCCTACAACTTTTGTTTGAAACATTTTTCAATATCTAAAGCCATTTCCGAGATCCAGGCCTGCTTTCGCGACAGAAGCAAAATGATCCTGCGCTGTTATTGGTCAAATCTGAAATTTTATTGAATCTCATTGAAATTTTGTTCAATGAAATTTCAGATTTAACTAATCACAGCGCAGGATCATTTTAATCTGGATCATTTTGATTCTGTCGCGAAAGCAGCCCAGGAGGCTGGGTCAGACTTCAGAGACACTTTGTATTTGATACACCATTGCTATATATTTGGAAATATTTTAATAAGCCAATAATTAATCAATAATAAATTGATAAATTCTTATTACAAAATAATATAATGCAATATTAATAATAATTATTTGACATCAACAGAATAATTAAGTTGTTCATCAACTAATATATTTTTACAAATATATACATACGAAAGAAAAAGCAGAGAAAATATATTTTAAATCGTTCAGATAATAATTGTTCAAGTAATAATTGTATGTATATATCTACTATTAATTGTTGTCAACAAAAAGACTACAATTCAGTAAACATAAGCTAACAGCAACGTAACATCAATGTTGTAATTTAAACTTCTACTCAATAATATAACAATACAATGCATCATGCCTTATACGTAACAGTTACATTGTTGAATGGGAAATTATAATATTGATGTTACATTACTGTTAGCTTGTTATGTTACTGGGAAATTTAATACAAAATCAGTTAATTTTGATTGTTTAATAGAATGTATAAAAACATATATATATATATATATTTGTATTTATTATTTATTTATTATTAAATATGTTTAGAAGTATATTATGTAAAAAAAGTTATGTACAAAAAAATTCCGTGCAAGAATAAAAGAGGACAAGATAGATTTTTTTGTACTTAATATATATTTATTTCTAAACGTATCTAATAAAAAATAAATAAATATATAGAAGTAATAAATATATATAAATATATATATATATTTATATATATTTATATTTATAAATGTTTAATATTTTTTTATACATTTTATTAAACATAATCAAAATTAACTGATTCTGTATTAAATTTTCCAGTAAAATAATAAGCTAACAGTAATGTAACATCAATGTTATAATTGATGTTATGTTGCTGCTAGCTTAATAATGGGTGCTTTCCAGCAACGACACAGTGCGACACAGAGTATCATTCTATCTTCTTTCAATATCTGTCAACAACAAAGATAGAATGATACACTGTGTCGCACTGTGTCGTTGCTGGAAAGCACCCAATGTTAATTTAATGTGTTTACTGAGGTGTAGTCTTTTTGCTGACGACAGCAGCATATTGATAGCAGACATACATATTATATTATTTTATAATTACCTGAACAATTTAAAATATATTTCTTCTGATTTAACTTCCGCTTTCTTCTTCCTAATTTTCCTCTATTATCTTTTATTATCCTTGTACATACATATTAGCTTTTTCTTATACGTAATACTTCTAATACCTAAAAAATAAATAAATAATATATGTTCAATATTTTTTCCTTTCTATTAATCTTTCTTTCTCTCTCTCTCTATCTCTCTCTCTCTCTCTCTCTCTCTCTCTCTCTCTCTCTCTCTCTCTCTCTCTCTCTCTCTCTCTCTCTCTCTCTCTCTCTCTCTCTCTCTCTCTCTCTCTCTCTCTCTCTCTCTCTCTCTCTCTCTCTCTCTCTCTCTCTCTCTCTCTCTCTCTCTCTCTCTCTCTCTCTCTCTCTCTCCCCCCTCTCCCTCTCTCCCCCTCTCTCTCCCTCTCCCTCTCTCTCTCCCTCTCCCTCTCTCTCTCCCTCTCTCTGAGATGGTGGCAGTAATAACGCGGACGATAGAGCATTCTTCCTTCTCGTGAGACAGACAGATAGACAGACAAACATACAGACACGTACTCTGCTCTTTAGGGGGGTCGCCAACGAAACAATTTAATATATATCTAATACAGTTGAAGAATTGGAGAATAGTCTGTCTGCTGAAACTCTAAAAAGGAATCGTCCGATTGCGCGCACGGATATATAGAAGCGAGTTGATGTTGTTGGTCTTGTTGGTGTGGTAGAGGTACTTGGTGCGGTTGGTTAGATATCGAAACTCTAGATTCTACTTTGCGAGCAATGTGTATAACGATATTTGGAAATTTTGATTAAGATAATAATACCGCTTCTACTCTTATATTCTCCCGAGTTGCTACGTCATAGGCGGGGGAAGGGGCGAAGCCCCTTACGCGTACGCGTTCAGCAACGCCGTAATTGTTATCGTCGCGTCATCGTATCGCGTCGCGTCGCGTCATCGCCGCTCCTGTCTACCGCCCGTACTTGTGCCGTAATTCGCTTACTATTTCTTTTAATAATTTGAAAACTAAGCTTTGGATCAAATTTTGACAAAGGAAAAATCTTCTTAGAATTCAATCAGGAATACGACATTTTAAGGACAAACGGTTGTTTAGAATCACCCTGTATACTATCAGCAATGCCAAATCCATGTAATTAATTATCCGACCGATATGGGTCTATATTAAAAAATTAAATGTATTGCAAAAATCAATTTCATACATCTAACAATCAAAATAAGTAATTAACTAAATCCACAATATAATATCTTGTATAATTTGTGAGATTCAAGTTATATATGTGTTATGTATTCGCGAGCGGATATGACAGTGACGCGGTGTTGTGCTTGTGGGATGTATTACGCGACTGAGCTTCTTTTCATTGTTTCTTTGTTCCCGCTCTGTTACGACCCATTACGCCATCTCGTTCACGACGACAGTCGGTATATAACAGTTCCTCCCCCTCAAGATTTTTGAGTGGCATAATCTTTATATCGTATTGGGGTGGATCTAGTTCGAGTGGATCTTATCAATACTTGTTCTGGAGTTTTTTCCGGTTGTTGTTCTGGAGCTTCTTCCGGTTGTTGTTCTGGAGCTTCTTCCAGTTGTTGTTCTGGTTCTGTGGTAAGGAATTCATCCCAACTCCTGTCATCGGTCTTTTTAGCTGCTGTTTCAACATGAGATCGTAATTGATCTATGTGCCTTACCCATTTCTTCCCATCTGTAGTACGGACCTCATATGTTACTCGTCCGACAGGTTTTATTATCCATGCTGCTGTCCATTTCTCTGATGTGAGGTAGGCTCTGGCCCATACTGGATCCTCCGCTTCAAATGTTCGGATTTTTTCTTAATTTGTGCAGTAGTCTCTTGTTTATTATTCGGGTGTAATGCATCTAACGCTGTTCGTAAACGTTGTCCCATTAATAGCTCTGCAGGTGACGCCAAGCACAGAGCGTGAACAAACAGGAATCGTGCAAGCCCTACTTCTCATTCTTCTCTGGGTAACTTCTTTAATGTCATTTTTACCGTTTGCACGTATCTTTCGACTTGTCCGTTTGATGAAGGATGGTAAGGTGCGTTGTACATTGCCTTTATTTCGTTGTTTTGAAGAAAACCCATATATTCATTTGATGTGAATACTGTTGCATTGTCTGATACAATGATTTGCGGTAGTCCATGTGTCGCAAAAAGATTTCGTAGTTTTGTAATTACTGCCTGTGCTGTGCAGTTGTTCATTTGGAAAACTTCTAACCACTTGGTGTATGCGTCTACAACTAACATAAATGTTTTCCCGTGGAAAGGTCCTGCAAAATCAATGTGTAACCGACTCCATGGTCTTTCTGGAGATGTCCATATGTTTTCTTGAACTGACGTCATGTTATTCTTATTTAGTTGACATTTGTCACATCTACTTACATATGCTTCGATGGCTTTATCCATTCCTGGCCATCAAACTACGAGCTATTGCTTTCATTTTTACAATTCCTGGGTGTGCGTTGTGTAACATCTGTAATATGGAATTTTTGAGACGTTCTGGAATTATCACACGAGATTCCCATAAAACACAATTTCTGTATGCTGATAGTTCTGTTTCTCGTTTTATATATGATGTAAATTGTTCTTCTTGATTTTCTGTTGGAAACTTTTGAAGTAACCATCGATGTACTCTGGATAAAACTGGATCTACTTGCGTCCATTTTGCTACGTCCTTTGTTTTCAATGCTATGTCTTGTGTTGATTCTAGCATCTTGATTTCTCTTAGAGGTGGAATATGGGATTCTGTTGTTTCCAATGGTAATCGACTTAATGCATCTGCATTTGCATGTCTTTTCCCTTCTCTGAAAAATATTTTATATGTATAAGCTGCTAATATTAAACTCGTAGTAATAAAAAATCGTAGTAACTGTGGTGACATAACCTGAGGTACTGACTTATTTGGGTTAAACAAGCCTAGAAGTGGCTTATGGTCTGTTAGAATTGTAAAATTTCGACCATATACGTATGCGTGAAATTTCTTGACTCCGAAAATGATGGATAGAGCTTCCTTTTGTAATTGTGAATAATTTCTTTCTGCTTTTGTCGGTGTTCTTGATGCGAACGCTATTGGTCTCTCCAGACCATCCGGATTTAAGTGTGACAGTACCGCTCCTAATCCATATGGTGATGCATCGCATGCCAAAATGAGAAGTTTTTCCGGGTCATAGTGTGTTAAGACGGTGGATGCTATTATCATCTTCTTTGCGGAACAAAATGCCTTGTCGTGTATTGCTGTCCATGACCACTTTGTTCTGTCGTCCAGTAGTCTGTGTAATGGCTCTAATACTGTTGCTTTATGTGGTAAAAAACATGCGTAAAAATTTAACAATTCTAGGAAAGCTTGCAGTTCTCTATTCTTTGGTGCCGCGGTTTCTTGTATAGCCATTACTTTTTCTGTTGGATGTACTCCTTCCGCATCAACTCTGTAAACTAAATATTCCACAGCGTCAGTATTGAGTATGCACTTACATCTCTTTAGACGTAATCCTGCATTGTATAGTCTTTCGAATGCCTTATTTTCCTTATCCGTCAACTGTTCTTGTAATCCTCCCGCTATGAGTAGGTCATCCAGGTATGCACCTACTCCTGCGAGTCCTGCTAAAACAGTGTCCATCACTCTTTGAAAAATGCTAGGGGCTGAAGAGATTCCATACGGTAGTCTTTTGACTCGAAATAGGTGTATTTATTGTGAGGATCTTTGATGTCGCTTCATCTACTGGTAACTGCAAATAGGCTTCTGATAAGTCTAACTTTGTACATCGCTTACCTCCTGAGAGTTGTGCTAATAATTCCGTTACTGTGGGCAATGGATATGTGTCTGTCTTTATAGCTTTATTTACAGTGGCTCGATACTCCACATAACCGAACGTGACCATCTTTTTTCAACACTAACACAATAGGCGTGGCCCAGTCTGAGTGTTGAATCGCTTCTAGAACACAGATTGTTTCTAATCTTCGTAATTCTTCGTCGACCTTTTCTCGTAGTGCGTATGGTATAGCTCGACTCTTCAAAAATATAGGTTTTATCTCTGGATTAATTTCTATGCTGATTGGAGTTCCGGTATATGATCCTAATCCGTCTGCAAATACTGCTTCTTGTATCTCTTGTTTGGCTTAAATATGTTGAATTCCTGTTAGCGAAATTCCTAAAAAAAACATGCGCGTTCTATGTGTCCCGTCTTCCTAAAATACCGGCACTCGGCTGTTGCAAATCTGCACTCACTAGGCGCGTGTGCGTCTCCACATCTGAAACATGGTTTCTTTGATGCTGCATTTCCTGTTTTCTTTTGAATTATGTTCTTTTTGCTGCAATCGTTTTTCCAGATTCCATGTGTGACGGCGTTTCCTGCTATGGACGCTGCTCTTAAATCCGATGCGTTCTTTTTTGCTGTTTCTGCCGCTATCGCGAGATCTAGAGCTTTCTGGAATAATAGATCCGTTTCTGCCAACAGACGTCGTTGTACAGCTTCATCCGCTATGCCACAAACTAAGCGATCTCGAAGCATACTATCCAATGTATTTCCAAAGCCGCAATATTCCGACAATCGACGTAGATCCGAAACGTATTTTGCGACCGATTCAGAAGTTATTAGCCTTTTTTTGTTAAATTTGAATCTTTGTATGATTTCTGAAGGTTTAGGTCTGAAATGTTCGCCCACCATTTGTATGATCTCTTCGTATGGCACATCTGCTGGTGATTTTGGCATTATTACCGATCGTATGAGTGCGTATGTCGCTTTCCCACATACGCTTGAAAGGATAGCCCTTTTCTTCACAGGCTCTGCTATTTCATTAGCGATAAAATAGAAATTTAACCTTTTTATGTATTGAGTCCAGGATGCGGCTCTGCCTGGCTGGAATTCTTCTATAAGGCCAACTCCTCTGTGTGTTGTAGCCATTTTTCTTTTATGTACGTTGTTTACTGTATACTTTATGTACTTTTAATCCTCGTCGACAGTTTTAATGTATTCGCGAACCGCGGATATGACAGTGACGCGGTGTTGTGCTCGTGGGATGTATTACGCGACTGAGCTTCTTTTCATTGTTTCTTTGTTCCCGCTCTGTTACGATCCATTACGCCATCTCGTTCGCGACGACGGTATATAACAATATGCCACAATTTAATGTAGAATTAAATTATTTCAAGATTCGACTAAAATAGGTCAGAATACATAAATTTGACATATCATAGAGATGGTAGAAAGATAAAAGGTGAAGTATTACGCATAATGGCGGCATACCGAAATTTCAACCAATCAAATGTCACCCATTTGGCAACGCGCGTATTTCAAACGTGAATGACTAATCAGAAATAAAAACACAGAATTTATATTGGAAGTAAAAATGTGTATTCATAAATATTAATATAAACTATAACGATTTTTGCAATTTTTTACAAAACAATTCGGCATGATGTTGATGTCCGAAATAACACGTTAATATAACACTCCAACACTTAGGGCCGGTCTCACCATCTCCGATTAACTCAATCGGCCGATTAAACTATATATTTGTCTCTTTTCAGCTACGTTCTTAAAAATAGACAAAGATATAGTTTAATCGGCCGATTGAGTTAATCGGAAATGGTGAAACCGGCCCTTAATATTTAACGCTCATTGCCAGCAATATACATATGGCAGTATCAATCATATAATTTTGCCGAATGGGTGAAATCTAATTGGTTGACCACTTTCCCACTACTTTCGGATGACTGCGCATCCACCGGAATGCTTCACCTTATATACTTACACCATGGTAGAGACTAAATAAATTATTACTTATCGATATAAGTAAGATACTAAATCCCCAATGCAGTATCTTGTATAAATAGTACAGTATAATTGTTATGTACTATCAGCAAATCCCAAATCCATGTAATTAATTATCCGACCGATATAGGTCTATATTCTAAAATTATATACATGTATCGCAAAACTAAATTTTATACATCTAATAATCAAAATAAGTAATTAACTGAATCTACAATATTATATCTTGTATAATTTGTAAGATTCAAGTTGTATATGCCACAATTTAATGTCCAATCAAATTATTTCAAAATTCGACCAAAATAGGTCAGAATACAAAAATTTGCAATGTTATAATGATGTTTTTGACTTGCTTTTATTTGTATACGGCCTTGTATCTATGTATTGGGTATTTATTCCCCGCAGGGTTATAAAGGCGCTTTTCAAAGGAGCGTTCCCCAACCTTTTACAATTTCCTAAACTCTCCCCGTACCTGGCCATTTGCGACCTCACAATATACCAAAAAAACAAAAATAATAACAATACAAGCTATTCCAACTTCTCTCCTCCTTCTCTTTCCTCTCGCCCCGATTCATTCTTCCTTCTTATTCCACTTCTCTCTTTTCTCCTGTCCTGTTCCGACTCCTCCAACATATATTCCTTCCTCATCGGGCCCCCTGTCATTTACCTTTCAGATACTAAACAAAAATCAGAAACAGAAACATTATCATTCTCCTTGTATTATACCTCTCCCTCTGCACCATCTCCTCTCCTTCTCCTTAACCTCTCCCTTCCTCCTGTCATCGTCATCTCGCTGTTCTTGCCGCCTTCTTTCTCTCTTTCTCTTTATTCTCCTTTTTCTCTCCTCTTCTATCCTTCACCCTTCCCTCTCTCTTTTGCTCGTATCCAGCCTCCTCTTCATTCATTCCTTGATCTTCTCACTTTTCTTCTCCTTCTTCCTCCTAGACTTCATCTTCCTTCCCTCCCCTTCTCCTTCCCCTTGCTTTTCTCCGTTTCCTATTCTCTTTATGACTCTTTCTTTTCAACCATGTCTGATCTTCCTTTCGTCTATCTCAGTCCCTCCGCGTCCCAGAACCATTCTTCGCCATCGATCCATATCCTCTTATTCGTCATCTCCACTATTTTTCCCCTCTTTCTCTCCATCCTCGCCTTCTCTACTATCCTCCACCTTGCGCTTCTCTCCTCCATCGTCAAATCCTCATCAATCCAAACTCCCCATTTCTTACTTATCTCCCGGCAATTTTCCACCATCTCCTCCTTATCCTTTTCCTCCTTCATCTCCACGATCAGTACCCATGCTCCCGTATCTCCTATCCTCTCCATTATTTCTCCTATCTTCGCTTCCTTCCCTATCACTTTCGCTATAATCTCTTTCACAAATATTCGCCTCTCTTCTTGGTCTTTTTCTTCCACTCCTTTCCAAATCAAGTTCCTCCTTCTCTTCCTTCTTCTCTCCTGTTCCTCCCTCTTTACCTTTTCCTTTCGACCTCTCTCCTCCTTTTCTCCTCCCTTTCCTCTATCCTCCTCCATACCTCCATTTCTTTCCATTCTTTCAATTCTTTACTTCCCTTCTCTTTTTTATCTCCATCTTTCTTCTGCCCTCTCTGTCTCCTTCTCCTTCCTCTTGCTGCAGACCTCCCTCTCTTTCGCTTCCTTTCTTCTCATTCCGTATGCATTCCTCCCTGGCGCTCTTGTCCTCCTCTTTTTTTACTATCTTCCACCATTCCTCTTCTTCGCTCTCCTCTTCACCTCCTCTTCCCTTTCTTCCTTCTTTCTCTTCCCTGCTCTCTAACTCCCTCTCATCGCATCCCCTTAGTTCCACGTCTTCCTCTCTCTCTTCGGCCTCACCCTCCTTCTTTCTTCCTTCCCTCTTGCCTTCATCTTCTTTCTTCACTTTCCTTCCTCCTTGACCTGATCCTTCCTCAATTGTATCCTCAGCCTTCGTGCCCCAATTACTTAAACTTTCCTCCTTTTCTTCCTCATCTTTCTTCATATGGTCTCCATCCAGTGGTTTCTCTTTTAACGCCTCTCCCTCTCCCCTCTTCTCATCATTACTCTGCCTTGTATCCCCCCCCTCTCTTTCTCCTCTTTCTTACACTTACCTCCGTTTCCTTTCTCTCCTACCATCAACTCCTGCTCTTCCATGCTATTGTCCTCTCTCCGCCTGTCTTCCTTCCTCCTATCCCTCTCCTCGTCCTCGTCAGCCTCCTTCTCTTCCTTTCCCTTCTCCATCTCCCTCTCCGCTCTCTGTATCTCTTCTGTCTGCTCTGTCCTCTCTCCCTGTACTTCCTTCCTTCCTTCCGCCTCTCCTTCCCTTTCTATATATGTCCTATTCTTTCTCTCCTCTTCCCTTCTCTCCGCAGCTCCTTGCTTCTCTCTCCACCATTCTAACCTCCTTCCTGACCATTCTTCCAAAATCTTCACTATCCTTATCACTAACTCCTTCAATTCCTTTGACTCCTTTATCCCCTCCTTCGCTTCCATTTCCTTCCTTATCTTTATCCACCTTGTCAGCGTCCTTTCCTCTTTATCTCCCTTATCTCACACTTTCCCCGGCTTTCTAACCTTCTTCCAATCTTCCGACGTATTTGTCAGCTGGATCGCTATCGACCCTGCATGTGTCGATCATACCGTGGCGCCCTCTTTTACAACCCACTTCCTCTCTCGTATCCCTCTTCCTTCGCTGTCTCCATCTATATCGCTCGGCCCACTCTCTTCCTGCAGCAACCTCCGTGGCGTCCTCTCCATCTATCCTTTCTCTCATCTAACAAGGAGATGACGCCAATTGGAAAATCGCTTTTCCAACGAGTCATGGTGCGTTCGATAGCTTGTAGCTAGCTAACGAAAACCCTAAAGGCGTTTGCGCCAATGGGCCTTTGTTTAGTAGAAATTACGAGACAAAGTTAGAGTCACGCAGCTACGTTTCTCATAAGCAAGGACACTATGATTCTTTTCGAGTGAGCGGCGTGGCTGCGAAGACTAAGGCTCTCGTTTATTGTTTTTTGCGCCGGCGGCGAAGGTTCGAATCCCGCTGACGACTGCTTCGCTTCCTTTTTTTTTTTTTCAATATTGGACATTAAAAAAATACTATATTATTATTTATTTATTATTTTTTATTTATTTATTTTTTTTACATAAAAATAAGTACATTTTTAAATGTTTGAACGCAATAAAAAACACAAATCATGTGAGTTGATTATTTTTTTCATGCAACTTATATCAAAATAAAATATGTAAACTTTAATCGTCTATATTATAAAAAATTTCCATTGCTTCGCAATGTCGTGGATGAAAATCAATATAAAAACATTTGAAACATAAAATTTTGTCACACCACGAACATTTTATAAAGGAATTATATTGTCCACATTCGCATTTTTTATTAACAATAATAGGGGGAAAGCATATTTGATTTACATTTAAAAAGATGTTTCTATTGTCAGCTAACTTTGCAGCATACCATGCGTATTGAAGCATATTTTTAAATTTTGGTGCTGATAATAAATAATGAATTATTGATTGTATGCGAATTGCATCAGCACGAGTATTTAATTGTTTGCTTTCGTCGCTTGCAATGACATCTGGACAATTTTGTATTTTTTTAATTATAATTTTTACTTGTCTGTAAAAATATACATCACATGGCTGACAAATCGGAGTACATTTTGGTGGTATAATTTGCAAATTACATGTTGGTTTATTATTTTTGTTGCGGAATATTTCGTTATATGTTTGGATGTTTTTTTGTCCTCCCCAGGAATCAACAATAAATAAAAACAAATTATCCCGGACATACGGTTTAACAACATTTTTCAAATACTGTTCGTATAATGACGTTGTTAATTTGCCCGATTTGGAACATACAACGACAACATTTTTACATAATTTTAATAACTCATCTACATCTTTTTTTACACGTACTCCAAAATAATCAGAATATTCTTGCAAACAAACAAATACTTTATTTAATAACTTCCCGGATTTTGTCAGCGAATATTGGGCGGTGTACGAATGCGAAACTTTATTTAAATCGCCGATATACAATTGGACTAATTTTTCTCCAGTATGCGTGTAAGTTCGCGACACATTAACTCTATACTCACATCCTGTTTGATCTGTATTAATTACAAAATCGGGGTCGTAATCCGGTGAAATTGCTTGAATTAATTTTTGAAACTGTTCCGCTGATTTTATCACAGCTTCTGGTTCAATTGCCTCTTTTTTAGAAATATACCGGACAACGCGACGATTCGATATCTTGTGATCGTGTAAAAAGTTGGTCAACCATGTGCTGGATGCTACGAAATGGAAAGCACTTATAGGTTCTTCGTTTTCCTTTTGTGCATTGTTATATTGTGCGGCTACAGCTATCGCCCATTGTTGCAGCAAACGTCGTGTAACTAATTGATTATTATTTCTTGCTTCTACAAAGCGATCGTACACATTAACTTTTATTGTATTTAATTTGTCTCTAAAAGTGCCACCTGACAAAACAGCTTTTTTATATTTTGCAACATCAGAGGCATGGTTTAAATACTTTTTAAAATGATGCTTTAATGTTTTAAAAGACCACTGTGGATGTTCTTCAGCTGTCATTACAATCTTCAATTTGACATTATATGGTACTATTTTATGCGCAGCAATTTTTTCCGGAGGTTCATAGTCTTCCAATTCATCGAGTATATTCTCACTCGTACTTGGCATATCTTCGCAGGTAACTACCTCTTGTCCTTCTTCTGTATAATATTCAATTTCGTCCATAATTTCATGCTCTCCCAACAGTTTAATAAATTTTTCAAAAAGTTTGCCGCCAACTAATTTGGCATTGTTCGAAAATTTGCGTGGGGCGTCAGCAAATATTAAATTAAAGCGTACAACAGTATCTACAAACAATTATTTAACATTATAATTTGAAATATACTGTGATGTTATAAAAGCAGATGTTTTTTTCAATTCTTCATTAATAATATATTTACCTCGAAAATATTCGATTGCATCCGTCAAATCTTCCTTTGAAATATCGCACTTTGCAAGTAGTTGCACATATTTAATAGTATTATCAGTAATATATGTTGTCTCCATTTTTACCGATGTTTCGTGCCACGCTCTCTTTCGAAATGCTGTTACGAAACTGGTGAGACACGTTATAACGTGTGAGAATGCCTTCGTGAAAACCGTTAAAAAGATCGAATAGAGGGGACAACAGTCCCTTCTACCTAACAAAGACTTTTCAAACGCTGGCAGGTATACTTGCCCGTCCTTTTCTCTCATCTCTACATATTTCACACACAATTTTAATACATATATAAAATATTCCACAATAAAGATAATAAACAAACATGTAATTTGCAAATTATACTGCCAAGATGTATATGTTAACCACGCAATGTTTATTTTTACATGGATTTTCATCCACGACATTGCGAAGCAATGGAAATTTTTTATAATATAGACGATTAAAGTTTACATATTTTATTTTGATATAAGTTGCATGAAAAAAATAATCAACTCACATGATTTGTGTTTTTTATTGCGTTCAAACATTTAAAAATGTACTTATTTTTATGTAAAAAAAATAAATAAATAAAAAATAATAAATAAATAATAATATAGTATTTTTTTAATGTCCAATATTGAAAAAAAAAAAAAAGGAAGCGAAGCAGTCGTCAGCGGGATTCGAACCTTCGCCGCCGGCGCAAAAAACAATGAACGAGAGCCTTAGTCTTCGCAGCCACGCCGCTCACTCGAAAAGAATCATAGTGTCCTTGCTTATGAGAAACGTAGCTGCGTGACTCTAACTTTGTCTCGTAATTTCTACTAAACAAAGGCCCATTGGCGCAAACGCCTTTAGGGTTTTCGTTAGCTAGCTACAAGCTATCGAACGCACCATGACTCGTTGGAAAAGCGATTTTCCAATTGGCGTCATCTCCTTGTAAGCCTCTCCGTGCTGTCCAGCGCCCTCTCTCTCTCATCTCTTCTTCCTCTTCTTCCACGTCACGTCTCCTCGTCCTTTCTTCACGCTGCTCCATATTTTTCCACCTTCCACAGAATTCTTTCTTCTTCGTTCTCAAGCTCTCCAACAACTCCCTCAACTTCTCCTGTGTTCCTCTATCCGCCTCTTATTTCCTTCTCCTCCCTCTCACCCAACAACCACCTTTTTCCCATCCCAACACGGAGCACTACGTTCCGCTTGTCACTACCTCGGCGGCCATTCTCAATTCCTACGGCCTTGTATCTATTAGAGTAGATATATAGTTGCGTATAGATCCTGCGCAACTAATTATATAATCTTCAATATGTAAAGTTTCAATTTTGACTTTTTAAGGCAAAATATTTAAATTTAGAGATATTATTAACTCTTAGACTGCCGGGAAAGCCACTTTTGTGGCTCTTAAATGTGCTAATAAGTTTATGATATTTTTTTAATGTTAAATGTATTAATAAAATTCAAAATAAAAAAATTAATATCATAAAATGTTTATAAAAAATATAAATATTAAAAAACAAAAAAAAATTATTTTAATTATAAAATAAGTAAAAAAATTAAAAAAATTAAAAACAAACAAAAAACCAAAAAGAAGCTACAAACTTTCTACGTCCACGACGTTTGCTCTGAGTAATGCTAATGAAAAGTTCTCTGCATGAGCATATACGTTTATATTCATATATGTTGTTATTACTATTCATTGTTATTTCTAGACTCAAAATTTCATAAATCTATGTTCAGAATTAAAATCACAACGACACCGAAAACCCTCAGATACAGTTATTTTTGAGAAAAAAAAATTTATTATATTTGGCTGTCTATTACCTGCCGGGAAAGCCACTTTTGTGGCTCTGAAGAAATCTCAAAATTCTACACGATGTGTATGTTATTTGTTGTTTCGACAAAACTGTAATGACTCTAATTTTATTCGATTTCACTCTGTTTTTGAGTTTCTCTTATATATAAATATTCTGTAACTTCCTATATTTTACTATGCATTATCAACCGTCGCCGGCAACACATCGTCGCGTTAGCCTTTAGTTTACCTCACTCAAAAACACAAACATTCACACACCTGTACTCTCATTCACCGACGGAAAAAAGTCCCCTCTCTCGAAATCAAAATAGACGCGGTTCCTCGAATATCTCTCGATGTGCTTGCCGACGACAGTGTACTGAACCGGCTTGTAATAAAGATCGCTCATCTAAATTTATCTTGATAAGAAATAACTCGCTTTGCTTCCTATCTCGAACAACCCGACGTCACCAGTTCCTACAAATCACTCCAGTTTCTGATAATCAACTATCATAATACGAAACATTTGTACATATAAACTTTTAAGAAAAAAAACCACTATTTTAATGAAAAAATGCCGGCAGCCTAAGGGTTAAGAGATTCTTGAGAAGCTGCGTCTGTACACGGCCTTGTATCGATTGGAGCGGATATATAGTTGCGTATATATCCTGCGCCACTAGTTATATAATTTATAATATTGAAAGATTCATTTTTGACTTTTTAAGACAAAATATTGAAATTTAGAGATGTTATAACGAGGTTCTTGAGCTGCTGTTGTTTGTATACGGCCTTGTATCGATTGGAGCGGATATAGAATTGCGTCTAGATCCTGCGCAACCAGTTATATAATCTATGACATTGAAAGGTTCATATTTGACATTTTAGGACAATCCCGACGTATATATTGATATACGTGTCAAACGATATATATATTGTTGCGTCTCCCTGGACGCCTCTTGCAATCCTCCCGAGATATCTCATTCACACAAGCACTCTCACTCGCGCGCGAAATAAATCAAGACACGGTTGTGAACAGATTGGTGTTTAATGGAGTGACGACCCTTTGAGATACAAATAGAAGAAGTACAATTAATATTGGGAAATTAGTCAGAGGTCTCGTAACGTCAAAACAGTATGACAGCTAGACCAAGACTGACATGGCGATGAAAAACAAAAGTAACCCGGGGGTTGTTTATCAACAACCCTCTTGACGACGATCTCCCGGAAACGTATAGGGGATGATCTTGAAATGTAGATCTGAGAATGAGGATGCAGATCCGAGGGGCGCAACACTGCCCCCCTTCTTCAATATTGTCGTCCCGACAATCCAACACGGAGACTGCTGAAGATCCAGGACACTGACGCTAATTCCAGGGCACCGACGATTCCCCCTCGTGGGTCACCACCTTGTCGTGGTGAGGGGGCTCACCCATCTCGTAGAGAGATTGGTGCTAAGAGTGACCCGTTCCGCATGATAGCGGAACATTTCCCACGGTATGGAGGATGTCTTCTCCATACTGTGGGGCTCTCCCACGTCTGGGAGAGCATGGGGCCCGGCTCCCCCACGGGTTTATCGCCCGCGAGCCGGTAGGGGTAGGCGGCCCTGACTTCAATCGCCCGGTGACATGGCACCGTAAGGGGAGGACATTGCACGGCGTCTTTGGCGCTGTCCTCCCTCCATGCACACTGGCATCCGAGCTCAATACACTTAGTCAATGATCTCGCGGGCTAAACCGGCGGGGACTTCGGTCCTCGGTAGGGTCACCCATGTTGGACAGGTCGCGGGGGAGACTGGGTCAATACCGATTCCGTTCTGTGTCTTGGGGGGCTTGGTTTGTCTGGGGTTATTCCCGGGGACTGGTCCCCCCGGGGTCGCAGGGTGGGGTTTTTCTTGCGGCGTGGGTCGCGGGGTGGGGATGTGGGTCCCGAGTCTTCCGGATGTGATCCGAGACAAGGCCGGGATGGAGAAGTCCATGCGTGGCCACCCGAGGGGCTTTGCCCGGAGGGTTTACCCAGGGGGCATTGCCCGGAGGGGGCCACGCTGGACGTTCGCTGGAGCCGCTCGGACTTCTTCCGAGGCGGAGTCCGGCGAAGAAAGGAGCCCCAGGGTGCTGGTGGAGAGCTTGCTCTCGTCCCAGCGTCTCTGGAGTTGGCTGCACCCGGGCCACTCGGACGTATTCCGAGCTCGGGCCGGGGGCGGCGGAGAAGGCCACGCGTGGTCACCCAAGGGGCACTGCCCGGAGGGGGCCACGCTGGTCGATCGCGGGAGCCGCTCGGACTTCTTCCGAGGCGGGGTCCGGCGAAGAGAGGAGCCCCAGGGTGCCGGTGGAGAGCAAAGCGTCCGTGGGGCCTCCCCCGAGTGGCGTCACCCGTGGAGGTGCCCCCGTTGTCGGAGGCGGGGGACCCCTGAAAAGCCGTGGGGGATTCACACCCCTCACGGACCAGTAAGAGGCTCGGAGCCCAGTGCCGGGGAGCCCAGTAAGGGTATCCCCCCGGTCTGCGGCATAAGCCGGCCCCCCGGGAGTACCCGGGGCACGGGCGGGTGACGAGGCCGGTCACGTTTCGGGCCGTCTCCCGTCCGTGGGAGATACGCCGGCCGGTCGAGCCTCCACGGGCAGCGGGAACAAATACAATGAACAGCGAAATATCAACCAAAACAAGAAGTATGACAAAGGGGGAGGATGAGGCTAAAGGGTCCAGGCCTGGACCAAAATCCTCAAAAATTATAATAAAAGAAATCAGATCGGTGTCGGTCTTGATTAAAAGGGAAGACATCGCGCCCCGGAGCGGACCCTCGCTGGAACCCAATCGCGGGAAATCTGACACGGAGATGGAGGAAGAGGAAACGATAGATATTACCACCCCTGAGAACATCTATTTTCCAGATTTGGAGACAGAGCCTTTACCGAAGAAAAGGAAACAAGGGCGACCCGTAACGACAGGGGACTATGAGAGGTTAAAGACCCAAAAAACATAACAACTGGTCGAGAAGGAACTCCGGGAGGAAAGGAGTATGCTGGATCCCACGACGCCAATGAGGAACAGCCAGGCATGGTCAAGACTTTACGCGAAAGTGGCTGACTTCGCGGACGAGATCATAGAAGCTCCGACGATGGACGTAACAGCCCGAGGATTGGAAAGCGTAACGATCCTGAAGAAATGGGCCATCTTAAGCAAAAACTTAAAAGGCACGGTGAGGAAGGAAATGATGGAAGCGGCCTGCTATCTCCAAGCCGCTATTACCGCTCTGGCCGCAACAAGCATAGCAGCCACCTCCACCGTTCCAATTATGGAGGGGGAAAGTGAGGTGGAGGCTCTTCATAAGCAGAATAGGATCTTAAAATCCGAAATACTTATGCTGAAAGGTGAAACTAGACGCCTTAAGGAAGGAGGGGGCATTGCACCTGGGAAGAAACCCCGGCCTGCCCCTACAAAACCACTGGGAGATAGGTTTAATCCCTGTGCGAAGAAGGGAAACATCCCTCCATTTTCACCAAGGGCTGAGATGGAGGTAGATACGGAGGATACCGTTACACCGCCTCCAATCATCAGACCCTCTGTAAAGGGGATCACCAAAAGGCTAAACGAGTATCCTCCAGAGATTAAAAGTGATGAAGACAAGAGGATGTACGATGACCTGACATCGAACATCCAGAGACTCCTCGATAAGAGAGAGGAGCTGAAAAGAGGTATCAAGATACCTCAGACCAAACCTCCCCCGAAGAAGATAGCCACACCCGCCGTCAACCGACAGTATGCTTCGGTACTTAAAACCGCGGCCCCGGAGGAAGACGGCGGAAGAGGCAAAAAGAAGAACTACACTCAAAAGGGTAATAGTTCTAAAGGAGCAGAAATGGGAAGGATTGAGCCCAAACCCAAGGCAAGGACACAAAACCCGGAACCTTCCGTTAAAAAATCTCCCCCGCTTCCGCAGCCTTTGAGCACCCGGGAAACACCCTGGGCAAAGGTCGTAGGGAGAAAGGAGGCGAGGATAACAAGGGCTCAAACAGCGCAGCCCATAACACCCTCCTCCGCAAACGGCAGCAAGGCCCAGAAAGCCTCCCCCCTCTTGATAAGAGGGCAGAGGGAAAGGCCGGCCCAAACACTGCTGCTGCGAGGAGATCACGGAGAGTTCCTAGGACGGCGGCAATAACTATCACCTGCCCCGAGGGTCAATATGCCGAGACAATAACAATGGCTCGGCAGAAGATTGACTTCTCGGAGCTCAATATAGAGACCGTTAAGGCGAGAAGGGCCGTCACGGGAGCTATTGTATATGAGATCCCGGGCGAAGATAAGGCCCAGAAGGCAGACCTCTTCGCGCAGAAGCTGAGAGAGGTGCTGGAGGGAAAGGAAGGAGTCCGAGTTACCCGCTCCTGTAAGAAGGGAGATCTAAGGGTGCGAGGACTGGACGAATCCGCTACCACGGAAGAAGTGGTAGCGGAGATAGCAAAGAGAGGAATGTGCCAGACTTCCGATATAAAGACCGGAAAAATCCGGTTCAATAAAGGATCCATGGGCACACTTTGGGTGCAATGCCCTATCGCAGCTGCAGAAAGAATGGCTGCGGAAGGAAAAATCAAGGTGGGCTGGATAGTGGCACATATAGAATCACTGAGCACGCGCCCCCTCCAGTGCTTTAAGTGCCTGGAGAAGGGACACGTCAAGTCGCAATGCAGCAGCCCGATCGATAGGAGTGGCTGCTGCTATAACTGCGGCTCCCCTGGCTACAGGGCTACTGAGTGCCGAAACAAGACGCACTGCGTCTTATGCGCTGAGACCGGATTGCCGGCAAATCACCGCGCTGGCGGCGTTAGCTGCCGTGCAAAGAAGGGAGGAGGGACAGCCAGGAAGGGCAGCAATCAGATGGAGAAGAAGGGAGGAGCCAAGGGGGGCTCAGGGGATGGCGGGGCCTTCCCCGGGCCTTTCCAAGGCAAAAAGAGAGAGGAGAAAGGAGGGGCTGAGGGGGCTCCGGGGATGGCCTTGCCTCCCCCGAGCTCGCCCAAAGCCAAAGAAAGGAGGCGCCCAAACCATAACGCACGCGTAAGGTAAGAGGCGCCTCCAATAAGGCAAAGGCAGGAGCAAACGCGCCCCCGGCTCAAAATAGCGAGCCAATGGAGGTGGTCACGGAGGAGGCCTAAGCATCGCCAGTTATGGCGAAGAAAATAGGCCTCCTCCAGGCGAATCTTAATCACTGCGCCAGGGCCCAGGATCTTTTCTTGCACACCCTGGCGCAGTGCAAATACGGAGTAGGGATTGCGGCCGAGCCGTATCGTGTCCCACCGGATAATCCGTGTTGGGCAACTAACGATACTGGCTCGGTCGCAATCACGTGGAGAAGGGAGACGGGCTCGCCTCCATGCATAAAAATTGGAGGCGGGCGAGCGTGTGTAGCCGTGGAGTGGGGCCCACTGTGGATTGTAGGATGTTACATTCCCCCCAGTGTCGACCCTGCCACGTTCGGGGATATCCTCGATGAGATCTCAATTATCGTGCAGAGGAGACTCTCCGAACCCATTGTGGTCGCTGGGGACTTCAATGCCCTTTGCGGTTCCCGACGAACGAACCGCAAAGGTAGGGTCTTGGAGGATTGGGCAGCGGTTCTCGGCCTCTGTATTGTTAATCAGGGGTCGAGCAGCACCCTCGTCAGGCCGCAGGGGGAGTCCAATGTGGACTTAACATGGGCATTTCCCTCTGCGGCGGACAGGATTGAGGACTGGCGGGTGACGGACGACGAGACCCTCTCCGATCATCTATACATTCGGATGAGGGTGGACGTCGCCCGCCGGGGGGTGCTGAACCGCGCCCAAGGGGGGGACCTACCCCAAAGGTGGGCCCTACGGAGATTGGACTCCGACAGGTTGGTGGCAGCCATGCTCTCGGCCACCTGGCCCGGTGCGAACGCACCGCAAGGGATCGAAGACCAGGTGGCATGGCTCAGGATAATAATCAGAGATGCCTGTGACATCTCAATGCCCCGAGTCAGGCCGAGGCCGCAGAGAGCGGCGTACTGGTGGACGGAGGAGATTGCGGATCTCAGACGCACCTCCGTCCAAGCCAGGCGCCGCTTCAAGCGACTAAGAAGGAGAGGCCTCGGCGAAGACGACGAGGGCCTGGCAGAGGCGCTCGAGCGTTACAGAACAGCACGTAATGCTCTGAGCGCTGCCATTAGGAAGTCAAAGGCGAGGTCCTGGGACGAACAACTCCAGGGCCTCAATGCGGACCCTTGGGGACGCCCATATAAAGCAGTTATGAAGAAACTGAGAAGATGGACGCCCCCCGTGACGGAGGCACTGGACACAGATGTGTTAAATAACATATTATCCACCCTCTTCCCACAGTGCGACCGGGTCCCCGAATTATACATAAGGGAGCCCGTCGCGTGGGAAGGGGAATACGAAGTGTCCAGTGCCGAGCTGGCCGGGATTGCCAAGAGGCTCAGAGCCCGGGGTAACAAGGCCCCGGGGCCAGATGGCATTCCCGGAAGGGTCTGGCTATATGCCTTGACTTACCTGTCGGAGCCAATCAAACGGCTATACACAGACTGCCTACGGGCAGGGGACTTCCCCCCAGTCTGGGGTAAGGCCAATTTAGTCCTTATCCCCAAAGGGGGCAGAACGGACGGAGCGCCTTCCGCGTACAGGCCAATCTGTCCGCTTGACGAAGTCGGGAAGATGTTCGAGCGAATAATAACTGACCGACTCGTCAAGCGGATGAGGGAAGTGGGGCCGGACCTCCACGAGGACCAGTTCGGATTCCGCGAAAGTAGATCGACAACGGACGCGATTCTACGCGTGAACTGCCGAAACTGAAGAGGGCAGGGTGGTGGTTGGTGTCTCGTTGGACATCACCAACGCATTCAACACCCTACCCTGGGAAAAGGTGAGGGACGCCCTCATAGAACATGGCGCCCCTCTATATCTTGTGGAGGTCGTTAAGGCCTACTTTCGTGACAGGTGCCTGGAGTACCGGGACAAGACCGGTGCTCTACGCGGAAGGACGGTGTCGTGTGGTGTTTCGCAGGGGTTAGTTATGGGCCCATTGCTGTGGGACATCACATACGACAAAGTGCTCCGTTCTGCCCTCCCCCGCGGCTGTCGTGTTGTCTGCTATGCGGACGACACTATAGTCCTGGCCGGGGGGAGTGACTGGGGGGAAGCAAAGAGGAAGGCCAATATAGCAGTGGCCTGCGTGGTGCGCTCTATTAAGGAATTGGGCCTTAAGGTGGCTCCCCATAAGACCGAGGCCATCTTCTTTCATGATGGCTCTCGGGGGAAGCCACCAAAGGCCCACGTTATCGTGGACGGCATCCCGGTCCAGCTGAGGCTAAACATCAAATATTTAGGGCTCTGGCTGGACGGAACCTGGCGTTTTGGCGACCATTTCGATCGTCTGGCCGAAAAAGCCAACCGGGTAGCGGCGGCACTTAGCCGCCTGCTGCCCAATCTTGGCGGGCCAGACGATCGGATTCGTAGGCTGTATGCGAACGTGGTTAACTCGGTGACCCTATATGGGTCACCAGTTTGGGCGGGCGAGGCGATGGCCACGCGATGTATAAGGGACGTCCTCCGTCGAATTCAACGGAGAGTGGCCATTCGCTTCGTCCGAGGTTATCGAACAGTGTCGCATGCAGCTGCCTCGGCCCTGGCGGGATTTTCTCCCACGGAGCTCCAGGCGTACACCCATAAAAGGATGTACGAAAGAATTAGGGAGCTCCGTGTGATGAACTTCCGTATAACGGAAAGGGTCCGGGGCGTCGTCAGAACGCAGGCCCGACGACGCATGATTGAGGAATGGGGGGATTGTTTGGAAAACATCCCTCCAACTAACTCAGGAAGAAGAGTCGTCAGGGCCGTGAGACCGGTCTTGGAAGAGTGGGTAGATAGGTCTCACGGCAGGATGTCGTTTCACCTTACGCAGGTGTTCGCCGGACACGGATGTTTCGGCGAATACCTGTGTAAGATAGGGAAGGAGCGCACCACGCAGTGTCATCATTGCGAGGAGGACAGGGACACGGCGCAGCACACGCTGGAGTTCTGTCCGGCATGGGCAGAGGAGCGCCGTGTCCTTGTCCAAATTATCGGAAATGACCTCTCGCTCCCGGCCATCGTTGCCAAGATGGAAGGGCCGAGAGGGCACGAGAGAGAGACGGTGCCCGAGGCAGGGGTGGCGGCCCGCCGAGGCAAGGACGCGGAGGCGGACCTCCTCGTCGCCGAAGGAGAAGACGCCCACCGGAGGGAGTGGACGATTAGACGGGGCGTTGGGAGAGGGGCGCTGTGCCCCCCCTCGCCCAAGGAGAATGGAGGAGGAGGCCCGTAAGGGCGGAATAGCTGGGCGAGGGGCGTGGTGCTCCCCTCGCCCAGAGATAAGGAGGGTGGCCCGTGAGGACGGAGCAGTCCTAGAAGGAGGGCGGGGCGGCATTCGTCCCCGCCCCTGCCGAGATCCACCCCTAGGGGAGGGCCTCGGCGGTGCCCCCAGACCAATGGTCGGATCCCGTAAAGGGAGGGGACCGCGGCCTGGGGGCACGAGGAATCGCAGGGGCCCTGAAACATGCTGGGTCCCATTGCACGTGATCCCCCGGGAAGGGACGCGGCAGTGGCGGCCCTCTCATCGGTGCCATAGAGCGCCGGTGGGAGGGCACCGCTGCCTGTGGTGAGGACTCCCTCCCTTCTGGGGGAGCCCTCAGGAGAAGAGCTCGCGGAGCGTCGGCCGAATCTCCCGTCCCTTTAGGGAGGGAGAGGGAGCCCCGTTCCGAGAGCGGGGGGTGGCGGCTCGAGCGGGAACACTCGAGCCGTGACCCCGTCCACCAAGCTCTTTGGGGGGGCGCGGCGTGGGGGCGGTGCCCCCCTGCGCCGCAACCGGGAAGGACCGCATGACCGGGGGGGAATCCGCGGGGGAGAGTATCCTCCTCTCGGAGAGGATGCTCTCCTGAGTAGGTAGGGCCAAGGGATGGCAAGAAGTTATGCAATAGCTGGTTCCTTGCCATCCCCATAAGCGCCAGCGAAGGCACCCGCTGTGATTTTAGTGAGGTAGGTCTTGGACCCCACCGTCGATCCATATGTGGACAAGGAATCCCACATAACCCTCATTCCCTACCCGGGGGGTGAGTGGTACCATGAGGTTTCCACAGCGCAAAAAAAAAGGCACCGACGATTCTCCTGCTCTTCCCAAGCTGCTGCTATGGGTGGTCGAGCGAAACGCCTGGTCCCAATCCTTGCGTCTTTGTCCGGACGAATCCTGCCCTCCCTGAGCTGTTGCAATAGGTACCCGGGTTTCGCCCTCTCTTTCTCCGTACTCGAACGGTGTCTTCTTAGAAAAGTTGGCCAGACTTTTCCTTACACCCGCCGAGGTAAAAGAAAATCCCTGCCGTCCTCGCTGTTGTTTTGCTGCTCCCGCTGAACTGTTTTCCGGGGAAACATCGAAGAAGAAACGTCGAATCTTCAGACAAGGGGGAGGTATCATCCGTGGACACATCGTTCCTTGTGGACTCCTCAAGTCCCTGCCTCGGCATTTGCCCTACGTCCCACGGGAAAACCACGGATCAATAACTGTGGGCGAGACAGTATTCTCAATCGAAGAATCAAATGACCGAAACGAAACAAATGAGAAGTCTCCATCTGGAAGGTGTCAGCTGTTATTAAGCTTCGGCCACAGGAACTTTCTCAGGAGATCCTTCTCTTACCGAAGACTCAGACAAACCTCTCGAAGACTTCAACTGCAAAAGAAAAATATTCCTTACGCAGTACAAATTCAATAATAGAAATACGCTCATACACGCAAACACACCATACGCCCCCAATTCCTAATAATCTTTATGGGCTCCAACCTTGCAACCGTAGGTACGGGTGGAGAAGATGTCCACAACCGGAACCAAAAGTGAGCTGAGCAAAATACCTAGGCGACCACCAAGCCCGACTACGGAGATGAAGACAGGGGACCAAGAAAAGAGGCCAGCCGCTGCAGACTTCTTTTAAGGTATAATAAAGACAACTGACAAACAGTTAGCCGACGGTCGGTAAATAACCGACCCAAGACAAGACACTTAACACCTCGGAACTTACCAATTACCGACGGAAGGTGGATGATAACTTACCGACTGAGAATTACTCACAGCGGCGAGACAAACAGGTTACCGACCGAGCACAGTCGATAACCGTACCGACCTACGCATTGACCATCAATGGTAGTTACCATTGAGAACATAACCACGAAATGTTTAACTATTATTATTAATTATTGCGTTTAGTATTAAGAAGCGTTTATTAGTGTGTAACGAGTTAGGCCTAATAAGCGGGAAACCTATAATATGTATCTAGACATTAAGACGCGCACGCGTGATTTTAGAACGCGCAGGCGCAAGCAGCCGTCTTGACGCGGAGTGGGGGCTCCAGTATATAAGGAGAGCGGAGAGAGGACTCGAGGCTCTTGCTGTACCAGCTCGGAACGACGAAGCATGCGGAGTCAAGCGTGCAATAGAAACCAAATTCAATTTTATTTTATTTGTGCGCGAAGAACATTTTTATTTTAATTTTTTGGATGAGTGAAGAGCGAGTCATTATTTTATATTAAATAAATTAAATATTTTATATATTTATAAATATAAATACATACAGTCCGTTTTATTTATCCATAAACTAAATCCCGTGCGTGTTGACGTCTGCGATGAATCCTGGACCGACCCTGACGCATATACTGGAAGCCGCCACAACCTGGTGGATCCTGAAACAATAATTAACATAATTAATTACTGATAAAGTGTGTGACGCAAGTGTTGCGTCATTACGCGAACGAACAAAGGTGACGGTTGGATGACGTCATCTTGTGCCTTTGTCTAAGCAACAAAGGAAACTACGCAGCAGCCGCGAGCAGCGAAGCAGCAGCGGTGCTCATCTAGAAAAGTGATTAACATCCTGGGGATCCAGAGATCTTGTCCGTGGTAAGGAGAAACGGACTGGCGACCGTGTTAAAGGTAGGAAACCTATCCAAATAATATAACTCCCGAACTCTCAAGACCCATCGTCCGGTCACAGTATAATTGTGCTCGTCTACGGGGAATTTGATACCGTAACCGCGGATCTGTAAAGGAAACGAAGTCCGGTGTCCCGTGTCTGTGGGAACTAACGCGCGGTAAAGTAACATAACCTAGTAAAAGAAAGAATCCAACTCTCTCGTGTAATAGAGAGGGGGCGCTTTTTCTTCGAATTGGCGACCGTGACAGGACGTTGCTACCCAGGTGTCGTGAGTGCTTTGCGAATACGTGTTCACGCGGTGAAGTCGAGTAGCGAGCGTGACGAAATAACCGTGTTCGATCGTGCGTAGCGATACGGCAATAGTTAACGGTAGAGCCTCATACGTGGACATAGCATAATGGCCGACAAAGACGAGAGAGAGTGTGAGGAGAGAGCGAGCGACATCGCTACGAAAATCCCGGGACCGGTGAAACATACGCCGACTTGTGGGGAATATATCGCGAAACTCGTAACCGGAAGTCAAAACGAAAGTGCGACTGACGCGAGCGAGAACGCGAAAGGTGAGATTACGTCGCGATACACGGAAGTACGCGACAAAGTAACGACGCGTTCGAAGTCAACATTGAGCGCGGAAGAGATGTTAGGTGTCAAGTGCGCGGAAATAGATATGTTGCGTGCACAGTTAGACAAAGTGACAGAGAGGTTAGGAAGGATGATGACCGAGTCGTCCGGACCAATTCCAAGGTCACAGATCAATAAAGAAGGAAGGGAGTTGACCGGCGAATACGCTGGTAAAGAAGATAACTACCGATCCAACGGTCGGTAAGGTAGGAGCTGACCGTATCATGCGAGTCAGGCAGGGCATGGTCGGTAACGAGTCGACGGACGATAAGTTATCGACAGTGTTGAGGTCAATTAGTAACCGACTAGACGCGATTGAGGCTCGAGGTAAAGGAAACGCGACCGAAGCGAGACGCGCCAAGACTGAAAGGGTCCGCGATACAACGTCGCGCGATGAAGATGTTTCCGGGGGTCCGTTCGTAACTACCGGTGAAAATACGATCGTACGAGCTAAGTTACCGAGGGGGGGTTGGTTAAAGAACCCATTCGAGGAACTAAAGTTCACCGGGAGAAATGATGCGCAGAATCCTATCAAATTTCTATGGAAAATCGAGAATTTCGTAAAGTACGAGGGAGTAGACGAGCGTGTCCAGCTTTACTACTTTGGTAGGTGCATACGTGGCGCGGCAGCTAACTGGCACGACATCCGCGATCCCGACGACATAAGCGACGCGAAAGAAGCGTTCAAAGACTACTTTTGGGGCGAGGAGCAACAGGCGCGATTCCGCGAAGAGTTATAAAACGGGAAGTATAAATACGATTCCGCGATCTCGATGTCGGAATATGCGTTAAACGTATCCAAGCAAGCCAAATATTTGTCACCGCCAATGGCGGATCACGAAGTCATTAGATGCATAAAGAGGCATTTTGGCGAAACCGTGGCTAGGGAAATTAGACCGACTACGTTAAAGACAGTCGAAAAGTTTATAAAACTACTAGACGAATTAGATTACGAGCGTAAAAGGATACAAGCGCAGAAACCGCGTACCGAAACGCCGAAAAACAAATCCGAATATCCGAATAGGGATAGGGTGAACAACAAACGATTCGCAAACACGAGTGAGCGAAATCAAACAAGCGCGAAACCTAATACGGGTTGTCAAGCTAACAACGCGAAACGCGAAAATACGGAATATACACCAGATACCGCGAAAACCTCAGAACCAATAGAAAGTGTCGGTAAAATGGGCAATAAAGGGGTCGACAAGTACGACAAGAACGTCGATAAAAAAACGTTTAAATCAGCGTCGGTAAAAAACGATCTCACTCAGCGAAAACAAGTAGCGACTATCGATACGAGGGAAGAGACGAGCGAAGCGGAGGAGGACGTAGAACCCGATAAGAAAATCGCGATTATGAGAACGAAGGAAATAATTCGCGAAGTAGACGATCTATCTAAGGAGGATCAGGGGAAATCCAACGCGAGGGCGATGACATATGCGGAGGTAAAGATTGGAGACGTGTCGGTAAAAACGTTAATCGATACCGGGGCACAGATATCCGCGATAACTAAAGCATTATACGACACGTTGACCCAAAGAAAGATCCCAATGAGGATCATACCGATAAGGAAGTTTTCCCTGGGAGGAGCGTTTTCCGACCGAGGACAACCAATCGCGAACCGAGTACAGTTAACTTTCCTTTTAACAGGTAGAGAATTCACTTACGAGGTATACGTGGTTAGGAACTTGTCATACGACATGATTTTAGGGCATGATTTCTTGTCCGAACAAACCGCGACTTTACGATGCAACGTAAGCCGGTTTACAGTAGATTTTCCGGAAGGAGAATAATCGATTGTCGAAGTAAACGCGATAGATATAGACACCGCGGAGAGACAATTAAAGATAATTAACAATTAAAGATATTAAACAATAACAGCGATTTATTCGAAGACGTGATCGGGTGCGTAGAACATTACCGACACGAGATAAAAATGAATTCGGAAAAGCCGTTTAAAACGAAACTATATCCTGTGCCTGAGGTACACAGAGAACGGGTGCGCGAACACTTAGCGGAACTCGAAGATCAGGATATAATCGAGAGAGCCACGACTCAGTATATAAACCCAGTCGTGATAGTAGTAAAGAAATCTGGTGATATTCGACTGTGCGTAGACGCGCGCGAGTTGAACAAGAGAATGACCAACGACCACGAACAACCTCCGACGATCGACGAAGTATTTCGCAGAATAGGCAATAAGAGTTACTTCATGAAGTTGGACGTGGCCAAAGCGTTCTGGCAGATACCGCTAACCGAGGAAAGCAAGCGATACACCGGATTCATGTTCGACAACAGATCGTACGTCTTTAAACGTTTACCTTTCGGGCTGAAAACAGCGGGTACTTCGTTTACACGAGCTATGCGAGCGGCGATAGGAGACGAATGCGATGCGTTTACCATCGTATATTTGAACAACATATTGATTGCGTCGTATACGATAGAAGAACACTTGTTCCACGTGAACTATGTGCTCGAGAAATTGCGCAGAGTAGGGTTTAGATTGAACCGCGACAAATGCGAATTTCTCCGAAAGGAAATAACTTTTCTGGGACACACGTTCGATAACGTGAAAGCCGAGATGAACGAAAGTACAAAAAACGCGATTAGAAACTTCGAGAAACCCAAAAATAAGAAAGCCATTCAAGCCTTCCTGGGACTCGTAAACTGGGATCGTCGTTTTGTGCGTAATTTGTCCAAGTTGACAAAACCCCTCGAGAACTTACTTAAGAAATCGATAAAATTCCTGTGGACCGAAGCAACAGGCGTTTGAAGCGATTAAACGAGCGTTCGAGGAAGCGGATAGTTTATTCGTAATTCGTCCGGGAATGAAATTTGGTATTTACGTCGACGCGTCGAAGTACGGACTAGGCGCGATGCTTTACCAATACAACGACGATAAATCGGAGGAAAAATTCACGGTAGCTTATGCGAGCCGTAGCCTGAAGGGGGCTGAACTAAACTATACGGTAACGGAGATAAAATGTCTCGCATTGGTGTGGGCGCTTAGAAAATGGCACACTACGTTGCTAGGCCGAGTTAGAGTTCACTCCGACCATCGCGCGTTAAAGTTTGTAGGAGCATGCGCGGATGACAGTTCGCGAATCGCGAGATGGATGTCGTTTCTCAATGAATTCCAGCTCGAAATAATACACGTGCCGGGTAAACAAAACATCATAGCGGACACATTGTCGCGCGACAACGTAAAAAACGGTTACAGGAAAAAACCAAGCGAATCGCGGCGATCAGCAAGCCGAACGACGATACAGAAACGTCAAATTGGTGCGAAATCATTGCGGAAGCGCAACGGGCGGATGAGGAATTGCAACGGCAAACTCACGAACGTCCACACAATTTCCTAGAACGCGAAGGTTTAATTCGATTAAATAAAACAGGAGATCGAGTAATTGTACCAGAATCAATAAAGTGGAAAATAATAGGGTACACAATTACCTACTGCACTTTGGTACCAACAAAGTTACCGACTTCGTGGAACAATACATGTCGATATTAAATCTAGAGCGCGTGGTACGAGACGTAGAAGCGTCCTGTTAAGCGTGTCAAGCCGAAGTACTATACCCGACCGACGAGGGGTACCAAGTACTATACATTACCTGAAAAACCTGGTCAAGTAATTTCTTTAGATTTATTTGGACCACTACCGCAAACTCCACGCGGAAATAAATACATACTGGTCCTAATGGATCAGTTTTCTAAATTAACGCGACTCTTCCCGTTAAAGAATCAAAAATTAGACTCGATAATGGACTGCTTGCAATTAGAGTACTTTCCAACAGTCGGTATACCGGACGAAATACTTACCGACAACGCGGGTCAATTTATAACAAATAGATGGCGAGAGTTCGGGACGGAAATAGGGTTTTCCATCCGAAAAACGTCGCCATATAACCCTCAATCGAACCCTGTCGAGAGGGTTATGCGAGAACTAGGCCGAATTATAAGGCTATATTCGCACGAGAGACAAACAGGATGGGACAAGATCATCAACCGTGCGGAGATTACCATCAACGCAACGACACACCGAAGTACGGGTTACCGACCGGTGGATCTACACCCCACCTACGAAGATACACTACATATCGATCCCAGATTCGAACCACAGCGCAACGTCGATGACGAAGAAGAGGATATCGACCAAGCCGAGGCGGACGAAAATCTAGAAGGGAAAATCAACAAAGCAGCCGACACACTCAAGAAGAGGGCTAAGGAAAGAAAGACGCAAACCGACAAGCACGGAGAGGCTAAGCCATACAATCCGGGCGATAAGGTTTGGCTAAAACTACATCGCAGGAGCGATGCCAGTCGACGGTTGACAAAGAAGATACATCCAGTCTTCGAAGGACCATACACCGTACGACAGGAAGTACGTCCGAACGCTTACGTGTTGGAGGACGAGGAGGGGAACAGTCTAGGAACGTTCAACTCCAGACAACTGAAACCGCACCGCGAGGCAAAACTAAAGCCCGAGATGCAGATAAATATGTTGACAACCGATAAACCAATTGGAAAAATTCAACATAAATAGATCGACAAATTTATAAGCGATTTGAAAGAACAAGACGAAGCAACAAGGGAGGAACTTACTTGAAGCGAGCCGGAAGGAAACTCAACGCCGAGAGATCTGGAGATCACGGACGACGAAGCAGGAACATCAACGGTAAGCCAGGAGGTCAGCCAGCAATCCCTGAAAAGAAAAAGAAGAGAAAAGATTAGCGAGAAGGGGATGCGCCATATATCAAGAATAACAAAATTGATGTATGGAAACAAACAAATTCCATTCACGTTGGGTCTAGTAGAAGGTCAAGTGATGAAAATCTTGATGGACACACGCGGAGAATTTAATGTGATCACTAATAAAGCAATCGAAAGAATCGAAAGAGATGGACACATCCTGGAGAGAATAAAAAATCCAGAAAACATCCCAGCTTATCTGAAAAGAGAGAAAAAATCAAAATTCGAGCAGTTCCAATAAAAATGGAAGCCTACGAAAAAAAACTAAATATAGAAGCAATGATCCTTGAGGGGGACGAACCATGTCTCATGATTGGACGAATTACGCGAAGAGAACTAAGCAAAGTTCTCCACAATAGCAACAGTGACTCAACTGAGACACAATACGCGCTAACGAGATGGAAGGAACATCTATCATCATGGAGTCCAGGGAAACGAGCAGCCAAGGCGACCCAGAGGAAGCAGAGCAACCCCGAGGAAGTCAATCTCAACCCCAAGATGAAGGACAACCCAGCTAAAAGAGAATTGTGCGCAAAAGTGATTTTCGTGTGCGCGAAAGCAAAGAAATTCCGAATATATCGGAAATCCGATTTCCCGACAGTGCAAAAAGTGCATACGTTGTGAAAAATTCCCGAAATAGCGGAAAACCGAAACAAATAAAAGATTTCGGAAAAGACTTAAAAGACACTCATTGAGACTTTAAAACTAGCCGTAAGAAAACGAAACAATCCGAAGATAAACGGAATTTAATTTTAAATCACGTAGATTTAAGATATGATATAAAAAAGTCACTACATTCTAGTAATAATATATGTATAAAACAAAAATCGACTAAAGAAGTTGATATAGTCGATGAATTATCCAATTCATCGACAGAAACAATAATTCTAACACCTATCGATAATAAGATAGAAAGCGGTGCAATGGCGCTGCTAAGCACCCAAAATTTAAATAAATTAGTTGAGAATAGAGATAAATGCATAATTTTCAAGAAATCAGCTAAAATTAAAGAAGTTACTAAAGAGAAATCACTAGAATCTAGTGGAAAATCAAAAATAGATAATTACGTAACACAAATATACGATTCCGAAAGGAAATATACCAACAATCCACTAACAAATCATAAAATAGTGGATAACGACGTTAAAAGTAATAATTTAACGTTAAAAAACATAAACAATATAATAAACTTAAATAATAAGTTAGAATTAAGTGAGGAATCGCGAGAAACTGTAAAAAACACGATTTTTTAAAAAGTCACTAGCCTAGGGGAAAATATGAATCGTACTAACAATGAGGAGAAGACTTTAGAACAAACCCAGGTTAGATGGCATAGCGAACGCGAGTGTAGTCACATGAAAACCAACCATGAATCCAAGATTCAAGATGGCCATACGACAATGTCAGCTGTCAAACCGTACAACAAAGTGACGAGTGAAATCGCGATAAATAAAAACAAAATGCAGCAGTCAGACGCCGTAAAAGCATTTTACGAAGAAGAGGACACAACATACCAAAGAGCTCTACAAGCTATAAGGCTGAAAGGAGTGAAAAGGCGAAGAGAAACCCGTACCCAGATGTTACGAAAATTCGCCGAGGCAGAGGAGGAATTCAACGTATATTCGGGCGAAGAAATCGACGAACTGATCAAGGTCGAGGACGAGAAAACAAAGAGGATCAACGCAATGATCATATCAGCGATCAAGGCACAAGGTTTGTCGCAAACATATTTCGATAGATCAGTGTTAAAGGACGATGATGAATCTGATTTGTTTGAATACAAACAATCATGGAAGTCAAGTTCCTGAAAGATCAAGCTGAAAAGGCCAAACCGTTTACAGCAGAGTTTTTAATCGAGAACGGGCTGATGCGGAAAAATATAAAAATCATGACACAAGAAGACATCGATATAATAGAAATCGATAAACCGGCACAAAATGCCATCGATATAGTGAAAATCGATGATAAGAAACAACAGCCGAATACCAAGCCAAAAATATTAAGCGATATTACGCTAAAGGAGGCAACCAAGAGAAGGATGTCACCTGAAGAAAACAAGGAAAAATCGCCGTTAAAAAATCCAGACTACCGACACCCGATAAGGCCACAGAAGATAAAGAGCTTAGTCGTGATTTGCAAATTGCAAAGCCACGACAAAGGCCTTTAAGGGGGGCTATGCAACCGCAGGTACGGGTGGAGAGGATGGCCACAGCCGCAACCAACAGGGAGCCGGCCAAATGCCCGAGGCGACCACCAAGCCCGTCTATGGAGGGGAAGACGGTCTCAACAGACCTAACAACGCAGTACGGGGACCAAGGAAAGAGGCCAGCCGCTGCAGACTTCTTCTAAAGTATAATGATAACTGACAAGCAGTTACCGACAGCCGACGGTCTGTAAATAACCGACCCAAGGAAAGAGACTAACCACCTCGTAACTTATCAGTTACCGACGGAAGGTGGACGGAAACTTACCGACTGAGAATTACTCACAGCGACGAGACAAGCAAGTTACCGACCGAGCACAGTCGGTAAACTTACCGACATACGCAATTACCATCAACGGTAGTTAACATTGCGAACATAAACATGTAGCATTTAGTTTATAGTTTATTATTAATTGTTGCGTTATAAATAAGCGTTTATTAGATTGTAACCATTTAGACCAAATAAGCGAAAGACATAATATATATCTAGACATTAAGATGCGTATGCGTGATTTTTAGAATGCGCAGGCGCAAGCAGCTCTCGACGACGCAGAGTGGGGACTCGAGTATATAAGGAGAGCCGAGAGAGGAATCAAGGCTCTTGCAACACCAGCGCGGAACGACGCGACATGCGGAGACAAGCGTGCAATAGACATTCAAAGTTTATTTTATTTTGTTTTTTCGCGAAGAATAGTTTATTTTAGTTTTTCGGATGTGTCCAAAGCCACCGCAAGGTTGGTTCGCGCAGTCGCCTCTTCCCATGAGGATCCCCCGGCCATCACGATTGTGTCGTCTGCGTAGCAGACTGCGTGACAGCCGGGGGGCAGGGCCGTCCGAAGAACGACGTCGTATGCGAGGTTCCACATTAGGGGTCCTAGCACTGACCCTTGTGGAACCCCGCATGCCATTCTTATGTGTCGCTCATCAGCATTACCGTCCGTGTAAGCCAATTGCCTATCCCGGAAGTAGTCCCCGAGGATTGTGACCAGGTACGGGGGTACCCTATGGTATGTTAGGGCCTTTTTTTTATATCGCTGTGGAAACCTCATGGTACCACTCACCCCCCGGGTAGGGGTTGAGGGTTATGTGGGACTCCTTGTACCCCTTGGCCGATCCACGAATGGATCAGGGGGCCCAAGACCTACCGCATTAAAACCACAGCGGGTGTCCTACTCGGGCGTCAGGTGGGGTACGGCGAGGATGCTGATATCCCATGCCGACTCGCCGCCCCCCACCTTTTTTCCTTCTCGGGGAGAGCGTCGCCCCTGAAGGGGACGACACTCTCCCCCCACTCATCGTGTGGATTGTTCGCGGTTGCGGCGCAGGGCGACACCGACCCCACGCCACGCCCTCCCAAAAAGTTTGGGGGGCGGGGTCACGGCTCGAGTATCCCGCTCGAGCCGCCACCCCCCGCCACCGGAGTAGTGCTCCCTCCCACTCCCTAAGGCATATAGGGGGTTCGGCATCCAGCCCCGGAGGCCCTCACCAGGGGGCCCCTCTCAGAAGGAGATGGACCCTCCCTACGGCGTTTGCGCCCTCCCACCGGTGCCTCTCGGCTTCCGGTGAGAGGGCGCTCCAGCCGCATCTACGTCTAAGAGGGGGGAGGCCGCGCCCCATGCGGACGGGCAGTGCGCGACCACCACAGGCGCGCGACCCTTCCCCCCGGCCACCCCGGTTGCGGCTCCATCCGCTCCCTTGGGAGTTAGGATTTGGCCGCAACCAGGGAGGTTGCCCATTTGGGGGCGCGACCGCGCCGGCCCCGCCTAAACGAGACCGACGCACCCGCGCCCCCATTTCTCGTGAGGTCTTAGGGGGGAAGCGCCGGGACTTAAGCGTCCCCGGCCCCCCCGAACTGGCAGTGCCAGCACCGCGTCGTGCGCTCCTTTCCTATCCGAACCAGGTACTCACCGAAGCATCCATGGCTCGTGAGCACCTGGGTCATATGATAGGACACCCCACCTTTGGCCCTGTCCAGCCATTCTTCTAGACAGGGCCGTATGGCCCCGACGGTGCGCTGACCCGGCAGCCTCGGATCCATGAGGCTGTCCTTCCACCTTTGGATCAGCGCCCGTCGGGCGTGGAATCTCACCGGAGGCCCTCCGTTATTGGGACGCCCGCACACTGATATTCTCTTGTACGCTTGTACACATCTGCGTACATGCGGGCGAGCATCTCCACTGGGGGTACTCCTGCTAGTACCCCCACAGCCGTCCAGCTCACTGTCCGGTAATCCCGGCATATTCTGTTGGCCACCCGCTTTTGTAATTGCCTTAAGGCATTTTTTGCACCGCGGGCGGCCCCCAGACTCTCCTCCCATACCGGGGCTCCGTACAGGAGCATGGAATGAATTGTTCCGGCGTACAGTCGGCGAACACCTCCGCCCGGTCCCCCAAGGTTTGGCAGCAGGCGTTGCAGCGCCATTGCTGCCTTCTCCACCCTGGGGGATATTTGGCGGAAGTGCTCGCGGAACGTCCACTTGTCATCGAGGTGGAGGCCCAAGTACCTCATATGGGCCCCCACCTCTATGGTGGTGTCCTCCACTGTGATGCGGGCTTCTGGTGGCGCCCCATGAGAGCCGTCGTGAAGAAAGACGGCCTCAGTTTTCTTGGGCGCCACCTTAAGCCCCATCTGATGAATGTGTCGCATGACGCGGTTCACCGCAAAGTTGGCTCGAGCGATAGCGTCTTCCCACGAGTTCCCCCCAGCCATCACCAGTGTGTCATCGGCATAACACACCGTGTGACAGCCAGGGGGGAGGGCAGTCCGAAGAACCCGTCGTATGCCAGGTTCCACATTAGGGGTCCTAACACTGACCCCTGTGGAACCCCGCACGACATACGACGTCTTTGTTCTTCGGCGTTTCTGTCTGTATAGGCCAATTGCCTGTCCCTGAAATAGTCCCTCAAAATCGATACCAGATACGGGGGAACCCTGTGATATTCCAGGGCCTCCCCGATCCGGTGTCATGGCAGGGTGTTGAAGGCGTTGGAAATGTCCAACGAAACTACCAACAATACCCCGCCTTCCTCCGCAATGGTCCCCGCAATCGAGCGGACCCGCAGTATCGCGTCCACGGTGGATCGCCCGACGCGGAAGCCGTATTGCCCATCGCTTAAATTGGGACCATTTCGGGACAAATGGTAGACGAGGCGGTCGACGATGATTCTTTCCAGGATCTTACCCGCCTTGTCTATTAGGCAAATTGGCCTATACGCCGAGGGCACATCCCTCGGTTTGCCCTCTTTGGGAAGGTGGACTATATGCGCCTCCTTCCACTCTTGTGGGAATGAGCCCATGCGGAAGCATTCGTTATACAACCTTCGCATGGGCTTTGCCAGACCCCAGTAGGCGAGAGCCCAGGCTTTTCCATGTATGCCATCGGGACCTGGAGCTTTTCCGCTCTTGATCTTCCCGATGGCTTTCTGGAGCTCTCCTCCCGTGACCCCCATGGCCGCCTCGTCCCACATCCAGTCCCGCGCCGAAATCGGGTTTGTGTTTCCCTCCTCCAGCGGGAACAGGGTGCTTACGACTTGGCCAATAAATTGGGGGTCTAAAGTTTCCGTTATAGGGGGCCCCCTACCTCTGAGTTTGTTTAAGACTATGCGGTAAGGACTATGCGCCCCCACGGATCCTCGTCCAGGGAGGAGAGCAATTCCTCCTAGGCTCCCGCCTTGGCTTTCCTGATCAGAACGCGCAGGGTATCGCGTCTTTCTTTGTACGCATACCACGCGTCCTGATAACCCTCGGGGTCTATCCGCTCGAGCCTCTTCCTCCTTTGCACGTTTCTCCTTGCATGGTCGGAGGATCGCCTCGCTTCGGCGATTTCCTCCGACCACCAATATGCTTTTCGGGGGGACCTATTCTTTACCCTGGGCATGGCTGCATCACAAGCTTCATTTATGATCCTGAGCAGCCACGCCCTTTGTTCTTCCAGGTCCCCCCTAATTTCCCCTCCTTGAACCATCAGGGAAGCCTCAATTGCGGCCAGGAACGCGTCCTGGTCCATTTTCTTGAGGGCCCATCTGCGAGAGACAGCTTCTCTCAATCGGCGGCGCTCCACCACTTCTCGGGGGAAGGCATTGACGGAGAACTCTATATATCTGTGGTCAGAGAGAGTTTCAACCTCCGTCAACACCCTCCACCCATGTAACAGCTTTGCAGCAGGGCGGGTCGTCCAAGTAAGATCTACAATTGACTTGCCCTGCCGCCTTACACATGTGGCCTCATTCCCCCTATTACAGGGGACGAGGCCACACTGCGCCGCCCAATCCAGTAGCTCGCGACCCCGCCAGTCCGTGCGCGGGGAACCCCAAACGCCAGATTTTGCGTTGAAGTCCCCCGCGACCACTATCGGGGCGGGGCGGCGAGCCCTCAGCTGCCTCTCTAGGACGTGCAACCTCCCGCGGAAGTCTCCTTTGCTGAGACTCGGCGAGATGTACACGCCCACTACGACGACGGGCCTCCATTGGACCATGACGTAACTCTCCCCCGACTGTAAGAACTCATCGGGGGGGAGTTTGACGCGTTCCTGGTATGTTAGGGCCTCCTCGACCCGGCTCCAGGGCAGGGTGTTAAACGCGTTGGAGATATCCAACGTTACCGCACACCCCGCCCCCTCTCGTTACGGCCTCCGCGATCGAGCGGACACGCCAGATCGCGTCAATGGTCGACCGTCCGGCGCGGAAGCCGTATTGATCGTTGTTAAGATTGGGACCCTCCCGGGACAAATGATGGACGAGGCGATCGGCAATAATCCTTTCGAGGATTTTGCCCGCCTCGTCCAAAAGGCAGATTGGTCTATAGACCGAGGGGGAATCCCCCGGCTTGCCCTGCTTGGGAAGGAGGACGATGTTAGCCTCCTTCCACTCTCGTGGGAATCGGCCCATGCGGAAGCACTCATTATAAGTGCCGCCATGGGCTTCGTGAGACCCCGATGGGCTAAAGCCCAGGCCTTTCCGTGGATGCCGTCAGGACCGAGGGCTTTCCCCTTTTTTATTTTCCTAACGGCGTCCTTGAGCTCTCCTCCCGTGACCCCCATAGTCTCATCGTCCCACTTCCACTCCCGCGCAGGAATCGGGTCTACCTCTTCCTGTCTGCGCGGGAATAGTGCGTCGACAACTCGACTAACGAACTGGGGATCGAGAGATTCCGTCATCGGAGGCGCCCCGCCCCGCAGTTTGTTCAAGATTATTCGGTATGGGCGCCCCCACGGGTCCTCATCTAGGGAGGAGAGCAACTCCTTCCATGCCCGGGCTTTGAACTTCCTTATGAGGACGCGTAGGGTGTCCTGTCTGTGACGGTACGCGTCCCACGCGTCCTCGTAGCTCTCGGGGTCTGTCTGCGCGGACCGCTTCCTTCGCCGAAAGTGCCTTCTTGCGTAGTCGGAGGATCGCCGGGCCTCGGCGATTTCCTCCGACCACCAATATGCCTTCCGTGGGGACCTGGCCGTCACCTTGGGCATGGCTGCGTTGCACGCTTTTTCAATCGTGTCTTGCAGCCATGCCCGTTGTTCGTCCAGGTCCCCCTTCATGTCCTCGCCATCGACCATGAGGACAGGCTCAACTGTGGACAGGAACGCGTCCTGGTCCATCTTGCGTAGGGCCCACCTGTGAGAGGCAGCCTCCCGGAGTCGGCGGCGCTCCATGACTTCGCGGGGGTAGGCGTCGACGGAGAACCCTATATACCGATGATCGGAAACGGTTTCTGCCTCCGTCAACACCCGCCACCCACAAACCATCCTCTGTGCAGAGCGGGTTACCCATGTGAGATCCACAATTGACCCGCCCCGCATTCTAACGCAGGTGTTCTCGCTCCCTGTATTGCAAGGAGCGAAATCGCACCTCGCCGCCATCTCCAGGAGTTCACCGCCCCGCCAATCTTGGCGTGGGGATCTCCAAACGCCAGATTTGGCGTTGAAGTCCCCCGCCATAATCACGGGGGCGGGGCGACGGCTGTTGATCTGTTTCTCTAGGGCGCGTAACCTCTCGCCGTAAGTTTGTTTATCTAGACTGGGTGAGAGGTACACGCCCACTACTACGATGGACTTGCACTGGGCCACCACGTGTCCCTCCCCGGCTTGTATGAACCTAAGTGGGGGAGACGTGGGCGCGTTCCTTCGGGTGATCGCAGCCAAGCCGTCCGTACTTTGCACCCAATTTGTCTTTTTGAGTACTCTGTACGGCTCGGCTACGATACCCAAGCCACAGTCTCTCCGCCAGATTATGGACGAAGAGGTCCTGGGCGTCCCTCGCATGGTTGAGATTGGCCTGCAACACTTTACAGGCCATCTTGCCCTGTCCTCATGGCCTCTTTCTCCGCCGCGACTTCCATCGCGGCGGGGTTTCCTTCTCTGACGTCTTCCCGCAGGCGCTGTTTTTTACTTCCGCCTGCGGGAACCACCTCCTCTTCCATTCTCTTCGAGCGCGTCCGCGGAGTCCTCCTTTCCTTGGGCTCCTCCTGTGTGGGAGTTTCAGTGGAGAGGGGTGTCTCCTCGGGCGCGTTCTCCTTCTTCTTCTTGTTGGCAGTCGCCTCTTCCGCGTTTTTCTTCTGTGTCGCGGGAGCGGCTGTTGCAGGGGCAGAGGGGCTTCCGGTCACTCGGTTAAGTGGGACCCCTTTCTTCCCTTTGTGCACCGGTGTGCACGACTTGCCGCCCGCGCGATGGTTTGCGGGCAGTCCTCTGTCGCTGCACAGCGTAGTGCTGTGTGTCGTTCTTGGCCGCAGCGGTAACATCTATCGCTGCGGTCAACATTATTTGGTCACCGCGCGCGCACGTGCCCACCCTCCAGGCATTTGTAGCACTGAAGGGGGCGTGAGTCTAGTAACTCTACGCGCGCGAGTGCCCAGCCGATTTTTAATTAGCCCTCCTTTATAATCTTGTTTGCCTTCAAAGGGCAGCGAACCCACACTACTCCCATTCCGCCTGGGGTCTTTTTTATCTCCCCCAGGCGGATTTCCTCTTCCTCGCACTCGCCCACTCGGGCGACTGCTTCTGAGATTTCGGGGGCTACAATAGATTCATCGAGCCCCCGAATCCTTATCTCTGCGTCCTTCTGGGGCCTTTGAACCCGGACCCCTTCTTTACCGGCAAGGGCCTGCCTCAGGCTTGTGGCCAGTTTGTCGGCCAATCCTTGGCTGCCCTTGCTGGGCACTTCGAACATGAGAGCCCCGGTAATAGCTCTCCGGATCTTGACTCCGGAGATACCGAGGCTCTCAAGTTTAACCTTTTGACGCGCCTCCCGGATGGTCTCCTCGTACCTTCCTGGGGGGCACGTCACAGTGACTGCAGCCAGCTGTGGCTCTTTCCTTGGTTTAGCTGGCTGATGTCTCTTCTCCTTCTTCTTCGAAGGGGGTTTCTTGGCGGTTGTAGCCGCTGCTGGTGGTGCTGCTGCCGCCTTGCCCCCTTTTCCCGCCAATTGGGCTTTCTTGGCCTTTCGTGAGACCACTTCTGTCCACGTCTCCGCAGACGTTGTTGGTTGCTGTTGTTCCCCTTTTTGCGGGACAGCCTTCTTCGTCTGCAGAGGCGTGGTTTTATTTTTGGGAGGCTGCTGTTTCGCTGCCTCTGGTCCCTTTGCCTTTCCTCCTCAGCCAGTCACTTTACCCTGTATAGGTGTATGTGTGGTGGCAGGTCGTGCGGGGGGGGTTCAAGGTCGTGACAGGCATAACCTTTATTTTCTTGTCGGGAACCTCGACGCTCTTTATCTTGAGCTTTGTCGAGGCTCCCTTGCCCGCTGCTTCAGTCCGGGGACACCTTAGCTGGGGCTTTAGTGCTTGTTGGATGCGGGATGACTTTTGGCTGTTGGCGTTGCTGCTGCTGTTGTTGTTGTTGTTGCTGCTGCTGCGTCTTGACCGCCTTCTCCGCCTCCTTCCTCTCTCTGTAAGAGGGGATATGAGCTCCTAGTCTTTGGTCCAGGATGCGCTCTACTATCCCCTCTAATTTCGCAATAAATGCGATCTCCTTTTCTCGGTCCTCGTCCTCTTTTCTGGTCGTTCCGGGGGGAACTATTAATTCAGTTCTACCCTGGACGATGTGGAGGGTTCCTCTTTCCTCCCTTGTTGAGGCCTTACTTGGTTTGAGAGGGGAGAAGTTCTCTTCTGTAAGATCAAGTTCTCCCCCCCTCTACATCAACGTCCATTTCCTCGTCCCTTGTCCTGTCTTCCTCCTTGGCTGTTGAGGTCTCCCTACTCAAGGGTGGATGTGAGATTTCATCAGCCGTTTCCATGGTCGACGGGGCCTCCCCATCTTCTGGTGGAAGCGAGGCCCCGTTGACCCAATCCCTGGTCCTCTTCTTTTTCCTGTCGAGTGATACTCTCTCCTCGCCGAGCGGTTTGCTAAGAGGGGGGGCTATCTCTGCCATCTCCTCTTCCCTTTCCCCATCTGTTTTCTTCGACCTTTTCTTTCTTCTCTCCAACGTTTGACGCAGCTCCTGATTCTCCATTTTCAGCAGCTGCATCTCTCGGCGGATTTCCCCTAGCTGCTTGTGCAGGGGTACATCCTTAGGGTTCTGGGCTTTTATGGCCAGGATTGTGGCCGCCGCGCACATATCCGCGGCGGAGTCCCTGGCCATTTTATTCAAGGAACCCTTCATGGTGCCCGAGCTGACGGCTACCTTATATAAGTTGGTCGTCTTCTCGGACACCACCGCCTCCAAATTCGAGATTGGACTATTCTCGAATTCGTCCTCTTTGTCCTTGATCCTCTCCAAGAACAGCTTGTACGATTTTGACAGAGCTGGCTCGATGAGAGGATCAAGAATTTCCCTCTCACTCTCACTCCTCTCCTCCTCCTCTTTGGCTTCCTTCGCCATTCTCTCTTTCTTCTTGGCCCACTCCCCGGTAGTAGTGGGACATCCCGGCCTCCTTTTTACCGGGATGGAAGGAAGCCCTTCTTCCTCCTCTCCCTCCTTTACTGACGTCTTCCGCGATCTTTCTATATCGGGGGAGAAATCCGTGAGGACGGTGGCGTCGCTGTCGTGTCCTAATGGATCCAGCTTCGCCTCCGACCTAGAAATTCCTCTCTTCTCCGCGAGTATGTTGTTCCTCGCGGCGGAACCTATCTGCCCTGGTTTGGCGTACACGCCTCTCCAGCCTGTTTGGTCCTCCCTCGCTGGCAGCTCTCTCCGAATATGCTGAGGAGAGGCTGTAGTTTGAGTCGACGCGTACTAGATTTATTACTGGTTGGCGTACAACTCTCTGCGAGGTACTAGCGTCTGCGTTGACAGTGCAAGCACTGTTATTCTTCTCTGCGCGTGATGCAGAGGCCGCCCTCCTGCGTGTGTTGCGCGCTCCTCCCTCCTCTATAATCTTGTTTTGTGAGATCTTCATTTTAATTTATCCCACTGTCCCTGCGGAGCTCCGCCAGCCGGCATATCTCCCACCGGCCAGAGGATGACCCGAAACATGACCGGCATCGTCCCCTAGCCGGGCCCCGGATATCTCCGGGGAGCTGGCTTATGTCACAGGATGGGGGGGAATACGCGCACCCCCACCACTGGACTCCGAGTCCCCTACTCACCATACGGCTTTCAGGTCCCCTGCCTCCGACAACAGGGGCACTCCGCAGGGTGGCGCCACCCGGGGGGCCCCACGGACGGTTGGGGCTGGGTCGCCGCTCCCCGGCCCAGCCTTACCCGCCGTGGCGGCCAGCACGTCCCTCCCGCCATATGGCTTTAGGAGGGACTAGCGCCTTTTCCGGCCGGTCGGTTCGGAAAGGGTAACGGTCCCGACCGGCCGGAAATACTTCTCGCGTCGCCGGTCCCCGCCTCGGAAAACGTCCGAGCGGCCCCGGCGACCAACCGGGGAAGGGCCTCCGGAATCCGAGGACTCCCTTGGCTCCATGCTCCGGTCGTTAAGCCATCGCCCCCCCGGACCCGAGCCCGGAATACGTCCGGGTGGCTCGAGGGTGAGGCCCGGACGGCGGATCCGGAGGCTTCCGTGGGGAAATCCTCTCTGGCGGGGCGAGCGGTGAGGGGGACGTGATCCTTCTCACTGGCGCCTTATCCCAGGAGGACGGAGGACGGCGGGGAGATATGTCCGAATATCTTCGGACATATCTCCCCGCCGTCCTCCGTCCTCCTGGGATAAGGCGCCAGTGAGAAGGATCACGTCCCCCTCACCGCTCGCCCCGCCAGAGAGGATTTCCCCACTGTGGGACGCCGCTTCGCACCGAATGCCAGGCCGCGAGCGACGGGAGATTTCCCGCCACCCCAACCCCAGACACCCAGGCGACCGGCACCCACATCCTCCCCCGTCACCACGGCCGAAGCCGTGGTGACTGGTGGGAAAGGACTGGTGCAGCAGCGCCGTGCAGTGTCCTTCCCACCAAATCCTCCCGCCCCCCAGAGGGAGAACTGGTGCAGCAGCACCGTGCAAGTTCTCCCCTATCGGCTCTGAGCCAGCCGGGCGTTTGAATTCCGGGTCGCCATCCCTTACCACCTACGTTCCATCCCCCCTCAACAAACGAGGGGTGGTACCCTTTCGGGGAAGTGGGCCCCGTCCCCCCAAATAGGGAGGAGCCACCCCAGGCGCGGGTGGTCTTTCATGTACAGCCGAAGCCGTACGGGTCACTGTTAGCACCCCAATGCAGACTATCCTTTGCATTAGGGTGAGCCCTCTCACCACGATAAGGTCGTGACCCTCGAGAGGGAACTTCTTTCCACCCTGGACAAGGATCCATGGGGACGCCCCTATAGAATCGTTTTAGGCAAGCTGAAACAGAGGGCGTCCCCAACGACGGAAACACTGGATCCCCTCCTCGTCAATAAGATCATAGACACCCTGTTTCCCGTAATGGACGACGGGTTAAATAACCCAATTCCAGAGCGGGAGGCGGGGTGGGACGAGGAGGAACACCATGTGTCCAGGGAGGAATTACGGGGTGTCATCAGGAGAATAAAGAACGGCAAGGCGCCGGGACCTGATGGCATCCCAGGGAAGACCTGGGGCCTCGCCTCAAAGGAGATGATGGATCCGATAAGGGACCTGTACACTACATGTCTCAGGAAGGATAAGTTTCCCTCCTTATGGAAGGAGGCCAATCTAGTCCTCCTTCCTAAGGCAGGCAAGTCGCAGGACCAGCCGTCCGCATACCGGCCAATTTGCTTGCTGGACGAGGCGGGCAAAATCTTCGAAAGAATTATTGCCAACCGCCTCGTCCGGCACCTGTCCCGGGTAGGACCGGATTTTAATAAAGATCAATACGGGTTCCGGGTCGGGCGCTCTACGATAGACGCTATCCAGAGAGTGCGCTTGACCGCGGAATCCGTGATGGAGGAGGGCGGGGTGACGTTGGCGGTGTCGCTAGACATCTCCAACGCATTTAACACCCTGCCCTGGCGGCGAGTGGGGGAGGCTCTGAAGCAGCATCAGGTGCCCCCCTCTCTCGTCGCCACGATCCGGGACTATTTCCGGGATAGGAAAATATCCTATTACGACCGGGATGCCGAACGGCGAGAAAGGCAAATGTCGTGTGGCGTTCCACAGGGGTCAGTGTTGGGTCCCCTACTGTGGAACGTCACATACACGATGTGGTCCTGCGGACTGCCATTCCCGCCGGCTGCAGCGTCATCTGTTACGCCGATGACACTCTCATCATAGCCGACGGGGAGAACTGGAGGGACGCCGTGGCGAAAGCAAATATCGCCACGGCAAAGGTGATCCACATCATAAAGGTGGTAGGACTAAAGGTGGCGCCCCACAAAACCGAGGCTACCTTCTTCCACAAAGGAAGACGTGGGGCGCCACCTAAAGTCAAGATCAGGGTGGAAGGCACCCCGGTCGAGGTGGGGACCCGGATCACATACCTGGGTCTCCACCTCGATAGCCGTTGGGCCTTTGGCGAACACTTTCGCCAAATATCCCCCAGGGTGGAGAGGGCGGCTATGGCCTTAACCCGTCTTCTCCCAAACCTGGGTGGGCCGGGCGAAAGTGTTCGCCGCTTGTACGCTGGCACCGTCCACGCAATGATGTTGTACGGTGCTCCCATATGGGCGGAGAAGGTGGTCGCCACCCGCAAGCTGCGAGACAGCTTACGTCAATTGCAGCGGCGGGTGGCGAACAAAATCTGCTGGGGGTACCGGACAGTCAGTTGGGTGGCAGTGGGGGTACTCGCTGGAGTACCCCCAGCTGAGATCCTCGCCCGCATGCACGCAGAAGTGTACGGCAGAGTACGCGAACTGCAGCGGGCGGGGATCGTGGTGACGGACGGTGCCAGACGTACCATTAGAGGGCAATCTCGGCGGGTCTCCATAGACCGTTGGTCGGGCATGCTGGAAGATCCAGCACTGCCCGGCCGGAGAACCGTTGAGGCAATTCAGCCTATCCTTGCCCAATGGCTTAATAGGTCGAAAGGCGGGATGACCTTCAGAATGACCCAGATATTCACCGGGCATGGATGCTTCGGTGAGTATCTGGGTCGAATTGGAAAGGAACAATCCAGGGTGTGCTGGCACTGTGACTGCCAGTGCGACACAGCCCAGCACACCCTGGCGGAATGTCCGGCATGGGCCAGCGAAAGGGAGGAGCTGGTGTCGGTTATCGGCAGGGACCTGTCCCTGCCAAGAGTGGCAATAAAAATGGTAGAAGAGGAGGAGGGATGGAGGGCGGTCTCCCCCTTCTGTGAGAAAGTGATGCTCCAGAAGGAGGAGGCTGAAAGGGAGAGGGAGAGACGGGGGAGTAGGAAGAGACTCGCCTGCACCCCTGAGTCCCGGGAGGAGAGGAACGACCCCTCCTGCGAACGAGTCACGAACGACTACGAACGGATCAAGAACGGCTACAAACGGGTCAAGAACGGGTCAAGAACGGCTCAGGAACGGAAATGGGTGATAAAACAAACAGCAGCAAACGATGATCGAGAAAAATCGGCGAAGCGATGAAACAACATAGTTTGGAGAGACTGCAGTTGGTGAACGAACTGCACGCGCCGGCAAGAAAACATTTTCCCCGCACTATGACATGTCTTCGGGGAAAATTTTTTCCACCAACTGCCGTCTCTCCAAACTATGTTGTTTCATCGCTTTGCCGGTTTTTCCCGATCGTCGTTTGCTGCTGTTTGTTTTATCACTCATTTCCGTTCCTGAGCCGTTCTTGACCCGTTTGTAGCCGTTCGTGACCCGTTCTTGATCCGTTCGTGACCCGTTCGTGACCCGTTCGTAGCTGTTCTTGATCCTTTCGTAGTCGTTCGTAGCCGTTCGTAGCCGTTCTTGACCCGTTCGTAGCCGTTCGTGACCCGTTCTTGATCCGTTCGTAGCCGTTCGTGACCCGTTCGTGACACGTTCGTAGCCGTTCTTGATCCGTTCGTAGTCGTTCGTAGCCGTTCGTAGCCGTTCTTGACCTGTTCTTGAACCGTTCTTGAGCCGTTCGTAGCCGTTCTTGAGCCGTTCAAAGCCGTTTCTGAGTTAGCGTTACAGACTGCGATAAACGAGCGATAAACGTTAAAAATATTAAAGATACTTTTATTAATGATAATGATATAATGATATCTTTAGATGTTAGTTCATTATTCACAAATATTCCTAAAGAGTTGGTTTTAAATGCGATTAAAAAACGTAGGACTGACATTGCTAAGAACACAAATTTCAATTTAGCTCAATTTTTACATGCATTAGATTTGATTTTAGATTCAACTAGTTTCAGCTTCAATGGTCAGTTTTAAGAACAAATATTTGGCAGCCCGATGGGTTCTCTTTTATCACCTATCCTAGCAGATATTGTGATGGATGATTTGGAGACACAATGTTTAAGTTTGTTAAGTTTCACTGTCCCCATATATTACAGATATGTAGACGACGTTTTTGCTATATTGCCACGTACAAAAATAGATGTGATATTAATATATGTTAGTATAGATGTGATATGACTTTTAATAATTACCACCAACGCTTGAATTTCATATAAGAAATTGAAGTCAGTTCTTCCATTAATTTCCTAAATACAACAATCATTCGTTCTGACAATAGACTCATTACTAATTGGTACAGGAAACCTACATGTTCTGGAAGATATATAAACTTTTTTTTCTAACCACCCTTTAAAATATAAAATTAATATTATTTGTAATCTGGTTGATCATGCCATTCTACTATCCAATGACATTTTCCATCATAAAAACATTGAGATGGTGAATGATATCTTACTTAATAATTGTTTTCCTAAACACATCATCGAACGACATATACAAAAAAAAAAGAATTAATGTATTAAAAATCGTAATCACAATAATGATTGTGATATGAATCGTGGACAATCTGACAGAACATCTTTTATTTCATTGTCATATGCTAAAGATGTGAGTTATGATCTATGTCGTGTTATGCGTGGCATGTGCTTCAACGTCTATAAAATAACAAAAAAAAAAAAAAACTAAATACATTGATTAAACGTGGTCAAGATAGTTTACATAATTATCAGAGAACTAATGTTGTATATAAATTAGATTGCAAAAATTGTAATGTGTCATATATCGGCCAAACAAAAAGGCACTTACGTACTCGAGTGAAAGAACATTTTAACAATATAAAATTGCATGAAGCCAATCATTCCGTTATAAGTAAACATAAGTTGGAATTCGGACATGAATTTGATTTGGACAAAACCTAATATATTACATAATGAGAAATATATGAAAAAAAAGAAATCGCGGAAATGTTATATATTAAAAAATTCAATAATACAATCAACCTACAAAAGGACATAGATAGCTTAAATAAAATCTTTGACATAATAATAAAAGTCGTTTAGCTTGGTTTCCTATTTTTATAATTCAGTCACTGACAAAGTTTCATACTGTTACAATGTTTCTCTCTCTCTCTCTCTCTCTCTCTCTCTCTCTCTCTCTCTCTCTCTCTCTCTCTCTTTAAAATTCGACAAGATGTTAATGATTTGTTTTAACTCAAATTTGTGAAGTGTTTCAATAAGAACGTATGTACTCAAAATTTTACAGCAAATCCATTTATGTATATTACTGTTTTTTTTTGTATTCAAACCGTTTTTTTAAATTAATTATTATTTCAGTTTATACTTGACAAGGACCACAACCATATGGTCGAAGCGTCGTAATTTCTATTAAATAAACAAATTTTGGCTAGTTTGGTTGATTAATTTACAACTACCCCTTTGATTATTGTACTAGCGATATAAAAACAACTTAAAAAATTTTAAATTTTTATTAATTATTTTATTATTTTAATAATTTTTAAAATTAAAAAGAGATACTCACTAGACCCATAATTCCTCCCTGACAGGTTCGGGATGATATGATTCCTCGCCGAACAATTTTCTGAGGCAGAAGACGTCATCCCACCAGTAATCCTGTGCTCATTCCACGATCCCCTCCGCGTCGCCCCATAGCTCGGCCAATTCCCGCCGATCACACCACCGATAATTTCGTACTTGTTCCATATGCCGAAGATTAAGGTATCCGCCGATTTGGACGGATTCCTCGGTTATCTTCTGAAAATCGACAAATTTAGTAGATAATATTAATAAACAAATTTATTATATAATAATAAAAACTTACCGGCATGAATATAAGGAACAGAGTCCTCAATAAATTTTCTAGCAGGTGGGTCTTCCAAGATATTATGTCTATTATTTCATGAAGTCCTAAGGACATTCTTGTTAAAAAATTTGGGCGCAAAATGTCTCCCGATTCAAAAGACATTTTGCACTGCACTTAATAACTTAGCTCGACGACACTTAGCGATACTTAGCTCGGCGACTGCTTTAAACTTTGTGATGAACATCGCAGAGACAGACCCTCTCTCCATAAGCTTCAGCCCCATCCCCTCAGATAAATCGTAGTAATAAATATCTGTTTATAAATTCGAGCGGTTGGACATCAGCGCTCACCGTAATGCTATACGCCATACGCTGTTTTGTTTATACCTGCGGAAAGGACCATGAGAACGCTTAGAAGAGAGAGAGCGTGAGGCGATTACGAGAGATAGCGCGAGGCGTTCATGAGAGAGCGTGAGGTATACGAAAGAGAGAGATAGCGCGAGGCTAGGCACCGTGAGAGAGATAGCGCGAGAGAGATGTCGCACCGTGGTGCCATATACGTGAATCATGGAAAAAATTATATAATTTATTAACTTTTAGAGATCGGGCTTTTTTGATGATTTTATTAGTTTTCAATTGCACACATATCAATATTGTTATATTAGAAGAAATAAAACATCAATATAGATCTGATAAAAATTAGTTATATAATATATTTTTATTTAATTAGTGATGACCAATCTAAAACGCGTGTTCAAAACAAAAAAAATATATATATATTTTATAACAAAAGAGGTATTTTATAATATCTTTGAACTGAACCTACTAGCCCCGGTCTCCTCTGGTCTTCTCGTTAAGCACTTATATTCAAATAAAACAAATATAAACATTTTTCCATTTTTTATTATAAATATAAATAATCGCACTAAATCGCAGTTGTAATTAATTGCATACGATAATAAAGTATGATTTTAAATTTATATAAATTTCTGATTGAAGGGAAATGTAGATAAATGGTGAGATTTATTCAATGATCAAGTAAGGGGATTTACGATTTTAAACTATTATTCTTTGCATAAAAAGAAAATCCGATTTAAGAACGAAATAAATACGTTTTTATAAAGTTATTATGTCAAATTTGTGAATTCCGTACAATAATTTTCAATATAAGATCTTCAAAAAAAATTGTAGGAATATATGGAATAAAAGCATAAAAATTTCATATTCGATGATACTTTAAAATTTTCTTCGGAACGACTCTAATGATGTCCACAGTTTTATAAGCGTTGGACCGCTAACAATGCGAGTTCATACGATTACCAACGCCAAACTCATAAGTCTCGAATCTTCAAATGTATGCATGATGATGATCGAATCGACGTTACACCGTATGTTCGAACTCGATCCATGCATTGATATATCATTTGATCGATTGGTTAAAATTGCCGAGACAGTCGATGTTAAATTTACACAATTTTCAAATATCGCGTCCAATGTAACGAGAATCCTAAAGAAGTATCAAATGTAATACGCGCTAGCGACGCCTTCAATAAACATCAACTCATCGATTGTGGGCTGGCAGCTTTAGTTTTTAGTCCATAATATGTAAGAAAAAATATATAAATAAAGAGTTTTTAAAGTCTAAATTATGATGTAATTTTTGCATGCATTTCCATTCTCCATCTTTCTCCCACCCGTAAGCAGCTCTCATACATAACTTGTTGCGTGGTCCTTGCGGGATCTGACGTCATACGGGGAAGGGGAAACGCCAGGCTGGAGACTGAGAGGTAGCGTGAGAGAGAAGAAAGAGATAGCGCATGTGAAGGAGAGAGATGTCGCGGCGAGGTACACGAAAGAGAGACAGATAGCGCGAGGCTAGGGACCGTGAGAGAGATAGCGCGAGAGAGAAGAAAGAGATAGCGCGAGGTGCATGCGAAGGAGATTTTTTTTTAATAATATTTTTTTCCAATATTAATAATAATAAGGTTAAGAGTATTTTATTGACCAACACTGGCTAAAGCAATAATTCTTTTATTACGACGTTTCGACCCTAAATTGGGTCCTCTTCAGGCTACAAAAATTGATCACAATACAGAGTCGTTAATACATTTAGATAACACTTTTGATTTATAATAGTAATATTGTAATTAGTAATACCTATTCTTTAATGTAACGTGGTAAACCCTATACGCACATGATGTTATGTTAGAATGTGAGTTAAAATTGACAGAATCATAGTCAGTATCAAACTGAGATATGGTGTTTATTTTTGACGTGTATAACTAACAGTAAGTCAGAGACATTGTTTTGAGAGCATTAAAGTCAAATAATTAAAATAAAAATAAACACAATTACAATAATAAAGCTAAAGGACTCTATAAACCCATAATAGGATATGTATCGAAAGAATTAAAAGTAATATTAAAATTGAATAATTAAAGGTAATTTTAATTAAAAATATAATTAAAAAATGCGTTGGATGGGACTAAAATAATTTGAGAATAGTGTCATAAATTGAATTTAAATTTTCCGTGTCCCTTTGAGAATTTATAGAATTCTTTTGCTTTTTAATAAAAATCATTTCGCTTATTTCTCTCTTTTTCAAGTTAGCTTCATTATGTAGGATCGATACATTAGACCAATCGAAATCATGATTAAGCGACGATCTATGTTTACTAATCACCGAATAGTTACTTTCATGTTTTTTGATGTTAGAGTTATGTTCTTTTATGCGCGTTTCCAAATGACGTTTGGTTTGCCCAATATAACAGGAAGTGCAATTCTTACAAGAGATCTCATATACGACATTAGTTCTCTTATAGGGATGAAGTTGGTCTTTCCCTTTCTTAATTAATTTGTCTAGTCTGTTAGGAACAGTATATACGACTTCAAGGCCACACTTCCCCAATAATCGCTGTATATCTTCACTTAATCCCTTGACATATGGAAAAATGATTACCTTAGATGTGTCAAAAGATTTTTTTCCCCCGGATGGATAATTATCATATGACTTAGATTGTAAAAACTTAAGTCTTCTATTAATGATTGAGTTAATTAAAGTAATTGGATAGCAATTATTGGAAAGAATCCGTTTGACCAACGAAATATTCTGTGAATGAAACTTCCTGTCCGAAAGAATAATAGCCCTATCAGTGAGGCTAAGAATAGTACTGATTTTGTATTTGTGAGGATGGTTAGAATAAAAGTTAATATATCTTCCCGAAAATGTAGATTTCCGGTACCAATTAGTTGTTAATTTCTGATTTTGCCTTATAATGGATATGTCCAGAAAATTAATACAATCATTTGATTCTATCTCGCAAGTGAATTGTAGTCTAGGATGATAGCCATTAAATTGCGATAAAATATTGTCTATCTGATTTCTCGGAACAATAGCGAAAATATCATCAACATATCTGCAATAAACCGACAGTGAAAAAGATAGTGCATTCCGGCAGTATGACTCCAAATCATCCATAACCAGGTCTGATAGAATCGGAGAGAGAGGGGACCCCATAGGCATTCCGAAAATTTGTTCGTAATAACCATTTTCAAAGGAAAAACTCGTGGAGTCAATAACAAATTCCAACGCGTACAAAAATTGATTCAGGTTAATGATCGTATTTTGAGAGATATCTTTCCATCTATCTTTGATTGCCGAAACAACCAAGGATTTAGGAACATTTGTGTATAAAGACTTAACATCCAAGGATATCATGCATTCATTATCTTTAATATTAGCGCTCTTAATGCCTCTTCCAAACGACCAGCTATCCCTTACATGTGAAACAGGCCTCTTAACAGACCGAGATATAATGTCCCTCAAGTATACCGCTAGATTGTACGTAGGACTGCCAATAGAGGATACAATAAGTCGCAATGGAAAGTCTTTTTTATGCACCTTTGGTAGGCCATATATTCTAGGAAGATTCCCATTACTGCAAGCCAAACGCTTGAAGGTCATTTCATCAATTATATCGTTTTGTCGCCATGATCGCATTAAAGAGTTTAAGTTATTAGTCAATTTTTTTAAAGGATCTTTATCAAGCTTTTTATAAGTACTAGTGTCCGCAAGTAAAGATGTCATATTATTTATATAATCAATTCTGTTCAAAACGACCGTGATCTGACCCTTGTCGGCCTTTGTGACAAATAAGTCTTTGTTATTTTTAAGGAATCTATCACATTGTTGGTATTGAAAGTGAATTACGTTATCAATATATTTTGGATGTTTTTTGCTATGCAAAAATTTTTTAATAGAGTTTACAAATCCATTTTTTATAGTTTCCTTAGATTCATCAGATATCTTGTTATTATTCGTTTCAAAATTTTTTATATGTTCTATAGCTACGAAGGCACGATCTTTAGGATTCTGACAATTAAGATTAAGACTAAATTTTTCACCCAAGCACAGTATATTTTGAACAGAATTGGGAAGAGTTTTATCGCTCAGATTTATAAGCCATTTAGATTTGTCAATGTTTTCCAGAAAATTATCCTTGACTATATGTTTGTCTAAATAAACACCATATCTCAGTTTGATACTGACTATGATTCTGTCAATTTTAACTCACATTCTAACATAACATCATGTGCGTATAGGGTTTACCACGTTACATTAAAGAATAGGTATTACTAATTACAATATTACTATTATAAATCAAAAGTGTTATCTAAATGTATTAACGACTCTGTATTGTGATCAATTTTTGTAGCCTGAAGAGGACCCAATTTAGGGTCGAAACGTCGTAATAAAAGAATTATTGCTTTAGCCAGTGTTGGTCAATAAAATACTCTTAACCTTGTTTTTAAAATTCGACTGGCAATCACATCTTACATTTTATTAATAATAATAATTCTTTTATAATAATATTCTTAATATAAATGGGAGGAAAGAGAGGAATTATTCTAAAGTAAAATATGTGTTTTTATATTTAAATAATTTTTTTTTATTCATAAAATAGGTATGTGTAATATTTATAATTTTGTGTGTGTGTGTGTGTGTGTGTGTGTGTGTGTGTGTGTGTGCGCGCGTGCGTGTGTGTGTACGTATGAATGTGTGTGTATGTGAATTTAAAATTTAAAATACAAGAATATATAAGAATATAATAATATAATATGAATATTGTAACGATGCCGCCCCCCATCGTTTCCGACTGACCACCCGTCGGAAGGCTGCGCCCGGCGACCACCGGTCGGGCAAAGCAGCAGACGCAAAGCGCCCCATTTTTAATCTCACACGTGTAACCGTTAAAACGACTCTCGGCGTCGGAACGGATTAAGATCCGGAGACTGCCGACGTGCGCCGAAAACCTCCGAATCCATCCTTCTCCCACTCCTACCCGAAATCTAAGCCCGGATCTATCCGTATAAAGGGTAGACCTCGAGCCGAGAAAACACTTCGGTACCAGCTCCTGAACCGATCCGGAATCCCAAGAGCTTCCTTCGATAAAACCGAAACCAACGGCGATCGAGTCCGAGGTAGAAGCGTACTCTGCCTCCGCTGGGAAAATCCCAGCACTCGATCCCGGTCCTTAACCCCGATACCGACCGCACTTCCGGTTCCCGAGGTGGAAGCGTGCTCCGCCTCTTCCGAGCCTCTCTCTCGGAAACCGGACTCCGTCTCTCCCTCACTCGCACCGGCTGCAACGGGTGGAGCTCCGCCGCCTTCACCGAGATTTCTCGGTGGCCGAGTGTGGTCCTCACGACTCCCGACTATTCGTAACGGACGACCGTGACACGCCGTCCCGTGATTAGGAGATCGTCGTGGATAATTACCCGCGATACGACGTGTAATCCCGCGGAAAATAGACCGAACGCGCCGCCCGTTCTCTCTTCGAGATATATCGAAGAGAGCGACCGTTCTCGCGCTCACGTGTTTCGACGCGCGGACCGCCCCGCACCGCCTCGCCCGCGCGCCCCGCCTTCCGACGTCAACCCTGTCGCGCCGATACACGCACACCGACGCATGTACACACCGACCTACACGACCTCGGCAACAGCTGAATTCTGAAGTCACGTGTGCTCCATAAATAACGGCGAAAAGAAACCGCATCTATTTTTAGCGACTGAAAATAAACACGAAATCGGCCGATCAACGGCATTGACGCACACACACACACACACACACACACACACACCTTTATACGCACAATCACATACACCAATACACATAACCCCGGGTAGGCGTTATCCAATAAATCTTTATTTCTTTTGTTTTAAATACGGCGTTCTGGATTTTAACCCTTTCACGAGCCCTGATCCCGACTGCGTTAATCCGCGCTCGCGAAAGCGGCCGTTACAATTGGCGCCCGAACAGGGACCTGATCCGTCCGGAAGTCCAGAACCCAACGAAAGGAAAACAAACCCCACGAAGAGATGCCGCGATCGTGGATTTACCAAGTTCCGAAAGAACAACTCGCGGCGATCGTGGCTGCAAGCGGCCTTGACAATACCGGAACGCTCGACGAACTTCGGAAATGTATGAGCCAGTACGTGCAAGTGCACCCGTCAGAATTCGCGACTACCGAAGGCGAGACTAGCGAGACACTCGCACCTCCGTTTATAACGTTACACACCCCGCCACCGGCCCTGTTCGATACGGGCCCGTTCGTCCGGGACGACGTGAAAGTAATTAACCAGATCCGGAAGTGGGGCTGTCATTTCGACGATCGCGAGCCCGTCGCTTTCCTCGAACGAATTCAAGAATTGAACGCCGGATACGGGTTTTCCGCAACACAACTGTTAAAAGCCCTACCGGAAATGCTACGCGGGGACGTACTATTATGGTACCGCAACACGCGAGACGCGTGGGGATCTTGGGAGGAGTTTGAACGCGACTTTCGAACGCAATATCTGCCGCGTCGGTACCGCGCCACGCTCCGCCGAGAAATTACGGAGCGGCGACAAAAACCCGGCGAAAATTTTGCTACTTATTCCACGGTTATGATGACGCTTATGCGCCGGGCCGGCGGATTCTCGCGCTCCGAGCAGCTTGACCGCGTATACGATAATATGAACCCGGAATACAAATTATGGGAGCGGTGCAGTCGGACACAGTACATTTGGACACGGGGCAAATGGACACGTTGCAAATGGACACGAAACATTGCACACGGTTTTTTTGGACACATTTCAATTGGACACGGGGCAAATGGACACGGTGCAAATGGACACAAAGCAAATAAATTTTGTACACATTATAAATGCACATTGTTAAGTCGGACACGTAAAAGATGCACACCGTTAAGTTGTACACCGTTCAATTGCACACCGCTCAAATGCACACCGCTCAAATGCACACCGTTCAAATGTACACCGTTCAATTGCACACCGTTCAATTGGACACATAAAAACGCACACCGATCAGTCGGACACGTAAAAATGCACACCGTTCAGTTGCACACGGCTCAAATGTACACCGTTCAGTTGCACACCGTTCAATTGGACACCGTTCGGTTGGACACATAAAAATGTACACCGCTTAGCTGAACACGTAAAAATGCACACCGCTCAGACGTACACCGTTCAATTGCACACCGCTCAGACGTACACCGTTCAGTTGCACACCGCTCAGACGTACACCGTTCAGTTGCACACCACTCAGACGTACACCGTTCAATTGCACACCGCTCAGACGTACACCGTTCAATTGCACACCGCTCAGACGTACACCGTTCAATTGCACACCGCTCAGACGTACACCGTTCAGTTGCACACCGCTCAGACGTACACCGTTCAATTGCACACCGCTCAGACGTACACCGTTCAATTGCACACCGCTCAGACGTACATCGTTCAGTTGCACACCATTTATTGGACACGGTGCAAATGGACACTGTCTATTAGGATACGTAAAAATTGTACACCGCTATAATTTGCACATCGTTTGCTTGAATATGTTACAGGTGTAAACGTTTACACGAAAAATATAATCAGCTATCTAATCGCAATTCATGATTGTAAATATTGTCAATTCTTAAATAATAAATAAGGTACTAATGTTATGAATTTCTTACGTAGCATTTATCCTAATTTTATACACTGCTAAGGTAAATGAAAGATGGTGTAATTAGAGTAAGGACATACGTTCAGAAAACGTTTTATTGAAACTTATAAACAGAAGCGATACGAAAGTTTTATTTAATAAAATGCATTATATTTGAAAATTTTCGTATAATAATATAAAAATAAGTAATCAAATAATCTTTTTGACATACATTTGTACAAAGTAACATTTCTATATAATAACAAATTATGTATATAATTTTATATAATTTTATATTTAATTCTTTTAGGCAAATAGAAAATGATGTAATTAGAGTAAAGTTTGGGAAACGTTTTATTGAATCTCATAAACGGAAATTATATACAAAAGTTTTATTTATGTTACGTGTATTATTCCTGGTATAATTTATTTTGTATCTGTGTTATATGTAACAGTATAAAACAACACTTGTCTTAAATTGTTATCTCCTGTTATGTATAGTATTTATTAACTGAAATAAAAATATTTACTTTTTCAAAATCTTAACATCATAAAACTTTCTTCAAAGCTAAAATATAACCGTAGTTCCTGGTACACTACATGTAACAATAAAAAGGTAATCACTCTTTGGCGCTACATACATTTAAACAAAATAAAATCTCTATATAATAACAAATTATGTATTTATATTGATTAGAGAAAATTTTCTTTAAGAACTTCGATATTTATTATCTTTTGAAAAGTAACAATGTCTACTTTAGAAAATAAACTTATAGCTAAGTTTTAGAATTAATTTGATAAAACAAATAATGCACATTACTTTTACAACGACAATTATTTTAGGACAGTTTTTTTTAGCAACGACAGTTTTTTAGACAGTAAATTCAAATAATACTGCTTAATACCGCTATCTGCTTTTTATCACTTTTTATCTTTATGTAATCTTTAAATAAATATGTATTTAACGAACTTAAACTTATTTTGGTAGAACACAATTCATAAGTTTGTCCGCAAGAACGTAATCAAATTACATAAAAGAATATTTAAGAGAGCTTTTAAAAAGTAACATATTGCACAAGTATGATATTGATTCTAACATAAAATAATTTTATCGTATCAAGTAATATTGCATTTTTATATGTAAAACTTATGAAGAACAGTCTTTTAAAAAAAAATGTATTGCTTGGAACAAATCTTATGGATTAATAATTCGAATATAGTTTTCATAAGTCACATTACATATCGGACATCGATTAGCTTCTAAACATTGAATGCATTGGAAACAACAAGCGCGGTGACCACAGGGTACGAAAATGTGTGTTCGTTCGTCAGTGTAGCACACTGTACAAATGTCTGAGGAAGATTTTTCTTTGAATGTACTTTGGCTATTTTGCAGAGTCCAGTCCACGGTATGAAATGGAAGATCTGTGGATTCATTTCTCTGATTTGCGTTTGTGGACGAGTACAAATATCCGTAATCATCTTCTGGAACATTATATATTGATACGTCATCTGTAAGGAAATAGAAGGGTGAAAGAAGTTTAAGAATACATAGTCTATGAATCATTATATACTCTTATGTTAATATAAGAGTAACTTGAATATCTTATCTTAAAGCAATTAGAGTTGCTAAATAATAACATTACCTTTCGTATTTGTAAATTCATTTGCCGAATCAGAAGTAACATAGACTGCTTGAGATTCTTCATTTTGCGTCATATGCGATGTTTGCTCTATTTCTTGTGTAATTGTTCTTTGTGTATCGGAAGAATTTTCTGTACCTTGGTCTGGAAAAAGATGTTTATACATTTTTTAAATATTTAATACATACTGGTAAAAGTACAAACTTGTAAAGACATGCAAACATAATTAACATTATGATAAAAAAAACCAGCTGAAAAGTGGCATTAAAGACTTGTAAAATATGAGAAAATATTTGATGAATTGAATTTCTTATCTTAAAGTAATTAGAGTTGCTAAATAATAACATTACCTTGCGTATTTGTGAATTCATTTTCCGAATCAGAAGTAACATGGACTGCTTAAGATTCTTCATTTTGCGTCATATGCGATGTTTCCTCTATTGCTAGTGTAATTGTTCTTTGTGTATCGGAAGAATCTTCTGTACCTTAGTTTGGAAATAAAAGATTATTTTTATACATTTTTATTTAAATATTTAGACATATTGGTATAAATATATAAAGATATACAAGCATAATTAACATTACGATAAAAAAACAGCTGAAAAATGGCATTAAAGATGTAAAATATGAGAAAATGATTTATACCTGCACTTCTTTCGGATACATCTCTAGGGTTAGATGTACTTGTATGTACATGTCGAGATCTTCGTCTAATGATATTTTTTCCTCCTGAAGTTAAAAAAGATTTATAAAAATATAAATATAAATAAGTAATTTTGAGCTAATTTCTTTGAATAAATAACATTATTAATATTTTTAAATATATAATTTTTAATATTATTGTAATAAAATTTAAAATAGCAATAAATTATAGAAATTAACAAACTGAAAATCTTTCATCATAAATAATTAGAGATTAAGAAACAAATTAATTTAAAATCGTTGTCAATTCATACAATAAATAAATAGATACAAAAAAGCAATAATAAATTTACTTGTTTGAAATGTTTCGTTCAAATTATCTGTGAACAACTGTACGTCTGTAGCTTGTATAATAATATCACTTAACGATTCAGCATCTAAAAAGAAGAAACAGTTATTGTAATTTATTATACTTTATGATTCTCTAGTTTATATTTAAATGTAATGAAAATTATAAGATTACATGCATTATACAGACATCTATTCGTAAGTATATTTATATATTATATTAAATGAAGGATATTTACCTTCTAAAGATGTCAGATGTTCCATTTCAGAGATATGATTATTCGTGGTAAACATTAACAAAAATTCTTTTAGTGGCAACCTTAAAACAATTAAAACTTTAAATATAATTTTTATGTATTATATACTAATACAAATAATTATTAGATTCAACATTAAAGTAACAAAATTTAAAAAATAATACCTTTCATTAACTAGGTCTTTTTGCGCATTAAAAATGTTGGTATCACGTTCTCTATTTATTCGTTTGCGGCTTCGTCGAGGTTTAATACCATTTGTTAAGCAGCGAAAGTCCAATTCTTGATCGGCAATTAAATTTGAGAATTTTTCTACATAAGATTGACATTAATTAAAATTTATATATAATGTAATATTAATAAAATAATTGTTATTAATAAAACAAAGACTTTTATAATTAATATTTGTAATAAGACATTCAATAAAAGTATATTAATACAAATATTATATACCTAAAAATGTCCAAATATTAATATTCCTTGTACCTAGTTTATCCACTGCAATATTATGGAAACTTTCTACTATGTTATTAGTACGTACAGGACAACCATAAGTACTAATTCTTGATGCCATATTTAACCAGGTAAGTCTCAGATAGGATGTGAATTGTAAAATATCTGGATATTCACAAGAAAGTAGATCGGCTTCAGCTATACTTTCCATGACAATGGAAAGTATAGTTTTTGGAACATTTGAAAGGTGTAGTTTGCGCCATTTACGCAATACAGCCTATACAAAATAAAAACAATGTAGTTAAATTTAAATAATGTAATTTAGATTATATTTGTTATGAATGTAATCGAGAAATTAGAAATTTTCTTGTCATGTGCGAAAAAACTATAAAAAACGACACAAAATATTATCTTTTCTTAACAATTATGTACCTGATTAAAATGAAACCAACATCCAGTTAAATTTGCTCTGGGAAACTTCGTACTAAGCGATTTTACTGCAGCCGTTTCAAAATCACTCATTATAAAATTAATGTTTTGTTTAAGTTGTGGTACCATCTGTGTAATTTTATCCCACAAAACATCATACATAGAAGCTGTACGTGTATCACACAATATAAATAATACTGCAATGCCCTGGAAAAATAAATTTGTCTGATGTTTCAAAAATCTTAATAAGGTTTCAAAAATTTCAATTAAATATCTTACCGTATCCATGTATCGTATATGTACAGAGTAGAGTTGCGCAATATGAGGCTTGCGTGGAAGAACCTTAAGAAAGATATGTACAAAACATTCTTCATAATTTGACTCAAAATTACATTATATACTATAATAATTTACTATTATAAATACTGTTATTTGTTTGCCATTGTAAATCCCATACGGTAGAGAATATTTCAATTACATTACAGCAATGTTACAATCTTGTAAGTTGAAATGCAACACTATATTACAATGTTTCAATGTAAGATCTGTACAATGTTTCTGCATCTTTCTATTGTATGGATACTATTACAATTTTTTATTAAAATTATATATATATATGGAAACAATTGTACTTACAGAAAATGTTCCATCTACGTAGATTTCAGTAGCAGATGATAAAGCTTCTAGTAAATATTTAGTTGATAAAATTATTGCAAGTTTTCCATCATTTGTAGTTACGCTTTTTTTATAAACATTTTTCATTATATCACAGTTTTCAAGAATATTGCGTAATGATGCTAATGTATCAGGTACAGGTGATCGGCTCTTCATACGTTCACGTTGCATGCTACATCTTATAGATGGAAAACTCAAATATTGTCCTGCATCTGGATTGCTAGTAAGAAAAAGTACATATTATAAATATAAAAAACAGAAATTCTGTTGAAAAATATACAAAAATACAAATTTATTCATTACCATAAATATATTTAGTATTTAATCAAGTATTTAATTTTATAATGTTGAGATAATAATGTCATCTTCTATATATATTGACCGATATATTTTTTAATTATTTAAAGTTAGCAATATGAAAACTATAAGGATAATAAATATTAAAAGTATATTCACAATAAATATGTATTGGTACACTTATAAAAATATCTGTGCAATTCACGGTAAAACTGATGAATACTACACAAATATATAACGTTTTAAAAGTATAGAATGAATATCCATAAATGATTTAAAAATTGCAATTGACCTTGAAATGTTGAAAATGCATATATATTATTTGTACAGCAAGTGTAATAACATATATGCTTTTAAAAAGACAAACTCCACAAAAAATAGTGAAATTCTATAGAAAACAAACCTTACAAAAATAAAAACATACGTCAAGTACATGAAAAAAGATCCGAATAAGAACGTAACAGAAATGTTTAAAAATAAATTTAAATTTGATAGTGATATCTGGCAAAAAATCTTGCTAAAAAGAAAAAATACACCAAGCATATTAAAAAATATTCAAATTTATATGCAATAAATATTAATTTTAAAAATATTACACTAATTACTAAACTGCTTACAAATAGATGTGCGAGTAATATAACTAATCAAGTATTTATGTTATATGCGTGCTATATCAATTTATAATAATCGATGTTGAGTATGCGATTAGAAGTCATTTAATTTGCAAAGTATATCATATATATTATAGAATATTTAATTTGAAAGAAAATTTCTCGTAAACTATATGTAAGTCGTATAAAACAAACTTACAAAAGCAAAGTTGGTATCCCCAGGTCGCATTAAAACATTGTTACAAATTTGTGTTGCTTAATTATTTTATATATATGTAGAATAGAATAGAATATTTATTCCGCGGCCCTTAATAGGGATTGCGGGGCATTTTCAGGGGACCGCCAAACCCCTTACATCCACCCATCTATCTTCTACCTTTCCTATTACATTAACAGTTCTCATTTCTCATTACATCATATTTCCACACTTCTCTTCTTCTCTCTTCTCCTATCCTGTCATCCTTCCTTCCTTCCTTCCTGTCTCCCTGCCTCTGCTTCTTTCTCCTTCTCCTCTCCACCCTTCTTCTCTCCCTCACCCTTTTTACAATTTTCTCAATTCCCTAACCTGGCCAATTATAGACCTCACAATAATCTAACCTGACCTCCCACACTCTTCCCCCTCACCCCTTACTCCACTTCCTCTTTATCCCCCCTCCGTTCCTCTCTCCCTCACCCTTTTACACAATTTTTCATTCCCCTAACCTGGCCAATTGGAGACCTCACAATACTCTAACCTGCCTCCCACACCCTTTTCCTCTCCCCTCTTCCTCCTCATCCCTTCCTCTTCATCCTCCTCCCCCCTCCTGCCCTTCTCTCCCTCCTCTCACCTTATCGCCTCCCTGCCTCCCACATTTATCTTTTAACCCACTCTCCTCCCTCGCTATCCCACCCCCATTCCTCCCCGTCTATTTCTATTTTTCTGTTCCATACCCTAACCTCCTTCCCTTTCCTTTCTTCCTCTCTCGCCCATTCTAACAATTTCCATCTTACTCTCCTCTCCTCCATCGTCAAATCCTCGTCTATGCCTACTCCCCACCTTCTCCTAAAATCCCACCTTCTCTCTAACAACTTTTCTCTGTCCTTCTCTTCTTCTAATTCCACTATAAGCACTTTCTTCCCCCTTTCCCCCGTTCTCTCCCTAACTTCCCTCACCCTCACCTCCTTTCCTAATGCCCATGCCATCAACCATTCCATCATCAGTCTTCTTTCTTCCTCATCTTCCCCCTCTATCCCTCTCCAAACTATATTCCTTTCCCTACTTCTTCTCCTCTCTATTTCCTCTTTCCTCTCTCTCTCCTCTCTTTCTCTCCCCCCTCTCTCTAATCTCTTCCCTCTTTCTACCGCTATCCCTTCCCATTTCCTATCCTCCCTATCCTATCCTCCCTATCCTATCCTCCTTTCCACCCTCCTCCCCCCTCCTTTCCCTTCCTTTTTCTCTCCATCTTCCCTCCTTACCTCTTTCCCCCCTATCCTTTCCCCTATCTTCATCATCCTCTTCCACCAACTTCCACCACCATTCCCTTCTATTTCCCTCCGTATTACCCCCCGCCCCTTTCTCTACTCTTACTTCCCTCCTTTCCTCCCTCCCGCTTCTTTCCCTCTCCCTACTATCCCTACTATCCCTTTCTGTTTTACCCCTCTCACTCCCCCCTTCATTCCCTTTCATCAATTTCCCTTCCCCCTTCATCTTCCTCCCTCTCACCACCTCCCTCACCCCCCCGTCCAGTGCCCTCTCTCCTCCTTTCTCCTCGACCCCCCTTACCTCATCTCTCTTTCCTTCTCTCATCTTCCCGCCCGCGCTCACTCTCTTCTCTCTTCCTCCGCTCTCCTCCTTCCCCTGCATATCTCCATCACTCTGTCCTTTACTCACACATCCTTCTCCTACCGCCATCTCTTCCCTCCGCTGCACTGCCTCCTTTTTGCCGTCTTCCATCCGCTCTCCTCCAAATCTTCTCCCGTCCTCTCCCGCAGCTCCTTTCCATTCTTCCACTCTTTCCTCACCTTCCTCCTCTTTCCTCCGCTCTCCTTTCACCACCTCGCTCCACCTCCTGTCAACTCCTTTCTCCAACTCTTTCTCTCCGCACTCTTTCCTCTCTTTTCTCCTTTCTTCCTCTCTACTCTCCTCCCCTAGCATGCTCATTTTCCATAACCTCTCACTCTCCTCCATTCTCTCTAACCTTTTCTCTATACCTCTTCTCCTTTCCTCCTCCTCACTCTCTCTTTCCTTGTTCCTCTCCATCAACTTTAACATCCTCTCCATCATCCTCCTCATCTCCTTTATATCACTTACACCGTCCTTTATCCACTCCATCATTCCGTTTCTATACTTCTATTCTCTCTGCTATACTTTTATTACGCACACGTGCCACTGTTCTAACCACCTGTTTCCGTTCTTTCTGCCGCTATCATAGCGCCCTCGGTCCTGCACGTGCTTCTCCTTTCCCTATCCAGCGCCCTCTCTGACAACGCCTCTTCTCCAAACTACCTCTCTCTTCTTTATCCTCCTTTTACCGACGTTTCTCCTTTTCCGTCACGTCATCCTTCCTCATCCCGTTCCTATCCTTCCTTCGTTTCCACGCTCCAATTTTCCTTTCGCCAGTGCACCTTCGCCTTATGATCCTTTTCTTTCCCTTCGCGGCCACTCACACCATTTCTCTCACACCATCTCCTCCACACCCAATTTCCTCCTCAGCCTTTCTATAACTCCACCACATTTCACCTAAACTCGGAGCACCGATCGACTCCTGTCACTACTCTCGCGGCCATCTTCCATCCTCTGTATATGTATATATTGTATATAAATTGTTCTTATATCATATATTTATATATTTATATAATATTAAAATTATCATTAACATTTATTAACAGTATACAAAATGTTAGTTTTATGTAAAAATATAATGCATGTTAAAAAAGAATATATAGAAGAATATATGATTTATAAAGTATTCAAAGAGTACTCATTAAAATTTCAATTTCTAGATATATATACACTTCTATATATTATGTACATATAATATACATATATTGTCATTAATACATCACATCATGCATATATTCTTATCAACATATATAAGTACTATCAACATATCAAATAGTAAAAAATATTTAATTTAAGATACTACGTAAGTAGTACCAAAGAAAGTAGCAAAAAATAGTTTTAAATTAAGATTTCTATTATATTTTTTAAAGGTATTATACAAATATTTTAGAAAAAGTATCAAAATATTTAATATATTTATAAAATGTACCGTAATGTGACTCTCTTGATCGCGCTAATTTTGCTTTGGTAATTTTGTTTTATATGATTTAATGTTTATGAGAAATTTTTTTTCAAATGATACATTCTGTAAGATATATTTTGGAAGGATTTCTACTCGAATTCAACATCGATTATAAATTGATATAGCAGATAACAAATATTTGGCAAATTATATTGATCTCATCTCTTTTTCTAAACGATTTATCATTCTGTTAATAGTTAATTTCTGTTAACATTTTTCAAAATCTATATTTATTGTATACTTAATTTATATTTATTGTATTTTTATACTTGGCATGTTTTTTCCTTTTTTAGAAAAGTTTTTTGAAATGATTTTATTAAAAAAAACAACAGTTTTATATTTCAGAAAAAGAGAAGATGAAGAGAGATATATTCTAAAGGTAGATATATAGACATATTCTGAAAAGAGATATATTCGAAATAATTTATTACAATTATTAAGAATTCATTAAATTGATTACTTTAATTGTCATTATAAAGATAGTATTTACAACATTAATATACTTATATTTTTCTCGCCTATAATTCTGTAGGGGGGTTAAAGGGGATTCGGGAAATTAAATCTCGAATTGAGATTATTCCCAAATAAAGTCTTATAATATAAGAATTAGTCTTAGCCAGTGTTGGTCAATAAAATCTTAACCTTGTATTAATATACATGTTTAAATGAGATAAATAAACAGAAATGTTTCAAAAAACCTTCCTATAATAGAATTATTACGTTTTAACCGTCTTATTATTCGGAAATTGAAGACAATAATTTTAATATTTATTATCATGCCAAAAATTTATTAAATGTTTATAAACTTATACCACAAATAATATTTACTTGTAATCTGTAAAGATTCAAATGCATTTTTTTTAATAATTCAAGGAAAAATCATTTATATAAATTATTATATAAATTTAATTAATCCAATCGCAAAACAAATCTCTTTATATATTCATGATATAAAAACTTTTTTAACACTGAAAATTGTGCAATATGAATGTTACATAAAATATTAATAAATAGATAAATATTACATAAAATATAATCAAAAATAATTTTACCTTCTGCAAACTGAATCAAAAATTTCTTTAAATCCAAGATAAGTATCACGAGAAAGCCTTAGAATTTCTTCTTTCATTTCCATTCGTTCTTTAAGACATTTTGACTTTGGATGCTTATGTTCATGTAAAACGTGTACATTATTATTATCCAAAAGCATAACTGAACCACGACATTTATATGTCCGACGACCACTGCACCGAAACATATTCTCATAGCGACTGTCTCTATGATATAAATAATCATCATATAGATAAATCTTTGTATTTTTCTGTCTTCCAGGCAAAACTTCCATCTGTAATTGAGAAACACTTTTAGATCTCGAAAACGTGTCGAGTAAACATCTTATATATTAAATTATATGGGTAAAACTGTTTCTTTAAAATAAAAATATTAAATATATGTAGGGATCTAACATAATACTTCAATTTAACATAATATAATATAATGTTTGAATTTCATTCTCAAATAAAAAATATGATAGCAAATATTGAATGTCTCGTTTTATAATCAACTTATAGCGATTACAATGGCATAGAAATCAGTCGAGAGAATATATCTCTTTATAGTAATAAAACAATATCAGTTGAAATCGCTTAAAATATTTGTTGCTTAATAAAACGGTTCATTTACTTCAGAAATACGACACAAGAACGATGATTACAACAAAAGCGTTATCACGACAAATGTTAACAAATGAAGAACGACATGAGTATGCGAACTACGCAAAATGGAATTTTCTGCCGCGAAAAACATGGGAAACATGTACGTGCATGTGCCGCATCACGTGACAATCATGGCAGAGGCCGTGTTCTGAAATTCATTGCCATTATTGAAAAAGTAGGATCTATCCTTTTTTACTGAACTCCTGTTCCTAATGAACACATACATGTAAAATAAAGATAAGAAGATAGTGCCGAAATGAAATTAATTTTGCATTCACATAACCTTTTTACACAGTATACAATTGTACAATACAGAGAATACAATTGTATTCACTATGGTTGCACAAGATTTAGCATGTTATATTAATGGTATAGCGTAATTTTGGTATAGCGAGTCATATATTCGATCAAAATAATTTTCTTAAAATGAAAATGTCGAATTTGTGAAACTTACTAATATTTGAACCTTATTAATAATTTAATTTAGCATTGTAACTACGCAATATAAAAATGTAATATAAAAGCAAATATATTTATAGTTTTTCGATTACTTACATCTATTATAATGGCATAGACATCAGTCGAAGGACTTTTTAGTAGAATTTATATATAGTGATAAAACTGTGTCAATTCTCTCTTGGAATCTCTTATGATATATTATTTTCAAATAAAACGATACTTCACTTTAAAAATACGACACAAGCACGATGATTACAACAAAAGCGAAAATCACGACAAGGACTGAACGATATCATCCATGATATCCGATGTGAAATGGCATCCTTGTATCTTCTATCGTGAAAACGCGGGAAACATACGCAATATATGCAACATACTTTAGGGCGCCTTTCCACTGAGCGCGTCACGCGCTCAGTGGAAACTCGGCCTAAAAGTTGGATCAATTCAAAGGCGCGTTCCGTTTCACGCATATGCGCGCATTTATCTATAGTACACGTCACGTTTACTATAGAAAATGCGCGCATATGCGTGAAACGGAATGCACCTCAGTTCTTGACGCTCGGCGAAATTTTCTGATTGGCTATCGCGTCGGCTTCCGCCACGCGTAACGCGTCCTGTGTGCAGAAGCTCTTAATTAGTTTCGAAATTATTAGCAAAATTCTTCATTTTTTACGTGTCTGTCATAAAGAAAGAGTTATATGATAGTAAATGTATTTTCATTTTCATATAATTTACAATTAGTTATGTAAAACAATTATATATACTTTTGTATACACTATATACTTACATTTATTTTTCCTTTTACATCTTTCTCTTTCTTTAATTTGTAAATGTCTTCAATATCTGTTATCATAATAATTACGTTCTTTTTTAATACATAGGGCCACCGCACAAACTTTTCCGTAACGCGATACGTTGCATTAAGTATACTATTAACCATATGTAATCTGAAACTTTAATCAACGCACAGAGAAAATCGTAAACGTAGACGTATTTTCTCTGGGCGTTACTAAAGTTTAAGATTACCTATGTATACTTAATGCCACGTTTACGTTTACGGAATAGCTTGTACAATGGCCCTTACTATCTTCTTATCTAGAATTTTATATTTATAAATAGTATCTTAAGAAAGAGACAACAGATTCTTTTGATGTTGAAAAGAAAATGTCAAATCTGTACCGTTGAGAATAGAATAATACCAGTTGCAATTATAAATATTAATAAAAATTTTAAATTAGGATAAAATAATATTAAAAATTTAAGATTATATTATTTCTCAGATAGTGATTAATAATAGAATAAAAAAATCTTATCCAATTATTTCCTCCAATAGGTATTAGTCCAGATTCTTCTCCCTTCATTTCTGTTGTAGGCAAAACAAGAAATAAATTCATTCACTTCACGGATGTCAAATTTAATATATTTTTATAAAAATGTCAGTCTCATAATTAAATATATATTAATATGTATATATTATGCATATTAAATATAACATTGAAAGTAAAGTTACACAGTTGTGAAACAATGAGGAAATACATGGATGTGGAAAATGTATTAGAATTTCTGAATATCTCGAAAATGCAATGTAGAAAAAAATGATGCTTTTGAGATCTTTAGAAGTTCCGATACATTTTCCATATCCATATATTTCATCAGTCTCATAACAGTGTAAATTTACCTTCAATTTTATACTTAATATATTTAATATATATTAATATTATATTATTTTTAATTAATGTATATTTGTGAGATGTTGATGTAATATAAGAATATGGAAAATGTGTCGGAACCTCTAAATATCTCTAAAGCATCATTTTTTTTTCTACAATGCATCTTCGAGATATTAAGAAGTCCTGATTCATTTTCTGACACAACATAAATTTAACTACTTATGCAGAACACAAATGCAGCTTTATACAGTACTTATATATACTCTGTCTTCATATGATGCGATATCTTACAAACCATAAATCCATTTCAGTTACATATATGCATACTCATTATAAGCAAACACAATTATAAAGAATTACTTTTCTCCATACTTACGTACGCAAAAATGTTAAAAATCATTGTCTATTTATCACATCTTTTACAATAGTGAATGGGAAGTGGACCATCTACTCGAAAATGCGCTTCAAACCTCTAAGTATTTCAAACAAAATTTTTGTGTACACTACATTTTCGAGATATTCAGAAGTTCTCTCTCTGGTACATTTTGTGACACTACGTAAATTAGGCGGAACATAAATATAGCTTCATACAGTACTTATATATTCTGTTTATATGATGCGATAACTTACAAACACCAATCATTATATGCAAAAGCAATTATAAAGAATTTCTTTTCACCAATACTTACATACCGTATAAATCAATGTCCATTTATCACATGCTTTATAATAGTAAAGTGGGGAAGTGAATCATCTATTCCATAAAATGGGATGAGATTAAAACATATGCAACTGATATGAGTCTACATATTGCCATGTAACAATTTAATATAACAATTATTGCATACTGGTGCACCTGCTGTGGAAATCGTTAGTTAACACATTTTAAAAATTAATATTTAATATTAATATTATTGTTACTATTATTATTACTTACATAATTAAAAATCTTACTATTATTAAAAGTTGTTTTGTAAGGTAAACATGTACATATGTATTGATGCAACATATTTAATATACAGCAATGCATTCACAATTCTCATGGGAGAATCTCATAAAATATACGCCAATCGATGCATTTCATTGTCAGATTGTCGAAAAAACCGAATATATTTATTTATTTATTTCATTAATTCGTAATTGGTGAGACGCACCTTTTTGCAACATTTATTTTAATTATAAAACCGATTAGTGCATTTTTCCACTTCGTGACGCATTCCGCATGGGTGTCTCAAACTTACACGAAGCATAAAGTCACGGCAAATCATTTGTTATATCAAATGTAAAAACAAAAAGCGAAAAAGACAACACGAGCGATAATAAACGATACAAGAGAAAATGTTACAACATGATTGAGAGAGTCGATTATAATTCACACAACTAACATAAAAATTACAAAAATAAACGAATTTATCAGAAAATTTATAGATTCATTTTTTCGAATGTAATATATACGCTCATCTTTTTAATTTCCACTTAGTTGCGTGATACACAATCGACACGCAGAGCGGCTTTATTATAAGGTCATGGTTTATGCACACGTGACATTGGGTGCGTTCCAATATTTCTGTCCAATATACTGTCAGTACAGAAATTCTATAGTTTACGGCATGTACGTACACTATAAATTTTTAGCACTGGCAGTGCAGTGAATTTTAGAACGTACTCTGGATACACTCAAACGTCACGTGTACAGAAACCGTAACCTTATAATAAAGCCGCTCTGCTTATTGATTGTGTCACACAACCAAGTTAAAATTTCAAAAATGAGCGTATTTATTAGATTTGGATAAAAGTATTAAGTTTCTAATAAATTCGTTAATTTTTGTAATTTTCATTTAGTTGTGTGGTTTACAATCGACTTCTTGAGTATTGTCGTTACATTTTCTTGTGTCGTTTATTATCTGTATGTTCTTTTCTCTTTTGTTGTTACATTTGATATAACAAATGATTTGCCGTGACTTTATGCTTCGCATATGTATGAGAAACCCGTGCAAAATGAGTCACGAAGTGGAAAAATGCACTAATCAATTTTGTAATCGAAATAAATATTGCAAAAAAGTACATCTTACCGATTATGAAGTTGATGAAGTATATAAAAATATACGGCCTTTTCGGCAATCTGTTGACAATGAAATGCATCGATTGGCGTATATTTTAAGAGAATCTTTCTCATCAGAATTGAGAATGCATTGCTGTACATTAAATATGTTGGGCCAATGCATATGCATGTTTAGCTTGCGAAACAAATTACAATAATATTAAGTTTTTTAATTATTTAAATATTTAAAAAATGTTAAGATGCGTTAACTAAAGATTTTTACCGCAGGTGCACCTGTATGCAATAATTGTTATATTAAATTAACGCATAGCAGTGTGGAGGCTCTAAAATGTGGTCATGCCTACTGCAAATACTGTTTGAAGCGCATACCTTTTCGAGTAGATGGTCCACTTCCCATTCACTATTGTAAAATATGTGACAAATGGGCAATGATTTTTACCATTTATGAGTTATGTAAGTATGGAGAAAAGAAATTCTTTATAATTGTGTTTGCTTATAATGAGTATGCATACATATAACTGAAATGGATTTGCGGTTTAAAATATCGCATCATATGAAGACAGAGTATATAAGTACTGTATGAAGCTGCATTTGTGTTCTGCATCAGTAGTTAAATTTATGTTGTGTCAGAAAATGAATCAGAACTTCTTAATATCTCGAAAATGCATTGTAGAAAAGAAATGATGCTTTTGATGTATTTAGAGGTTCCGATACATTTTCCATATTTTTATATTACATCAATATCTCACAAATATACATTAATAAAAAATATAATATTAATGTATATTAAATATATTAAATAAAAAATTGAAGATAAATTTACACTCTTGTGAGGTTGATGAAATATATGGATATGGAAAATGTATCGGAACCTCTAAAATCTCAAAAGCATCATTTTTTTCTACATTGCATTTTCGAAATATTCAGAAATTCTGATACATTTTCTGACACTACGTAAATTTGACAACTTGTGCAGAATATAAATACAACTTCACACGGCACGTACATATAAGAAAATATTTTTATATGTTCAAATAAATATATTTGGATACATATTTTTAATAAAAATAAAATATTTATTTACAGAATAAAATGGATGAAGAACGATGAAACAAATTGACAAAATTAAAAGAAAAGGGACAGAAGCATAATATTTTTAAGTTGTTTTTTCTATTTCTAAAAGTTTCAAACTCTAGTGTTCAAACTCTTTTTCAATTATATGTGTTTCATTTATAAACGGGACAAGAATAAGACAGCACAAATGTTCGAAAGATGTTCAAAGGATATTCAGAGAATGTTTAAGCATTATCTTAATGTTCTCCAAACGTTTTCACTTGTGCTGTATTATTCTTAAGGTTGAATATAAGATTAAAATTTGTATTACTCTTCATTTTTGAATATAGTAGTATATCTATATGGATAATTATTTATACTTGCATCTAAATATTGTAATACTCATTTTGTAATAAGCATTTCTTTATTTAAATTAATTTCAGAAGAGATTTAATATTAAACTTTGTTATATCCTTATAAAAATACAAAATTCGACATCCATGAAGTAAATTTATTCATTGTTCCGCCTACAACAGAAATGAAGAGAGAAAATTATATTTAAGAAAATAATAGGATGATTTCTCATTCTACTATTAATCACTATCTGAGAATTAATATATTCTTAAATTCTTAATATTATTTTATGTTAATTTAAAATTTAATTTATATTTGTAATTGTAATTGGTTATTATTTTGTACTCAACGGGACACATTTGACATTTTCTTTTCAAAATCCTAAGAATCAGTTGCCTTTTTTAAAAAATTCTTTCAGTTACTATTTTTTAATATAAAATTCTAGATAAGAAGTTAGTAAAGTATTAAATAACGTAATTGTTATGGTAACAGAAATTTGATAGGGATTTTCAAATCAAAGGAAAAAAAAACGTAAAAGAAAGTATAAAAACAAGTAGTGTATACAAAAATATATAATTGTTTAACGTAACTAATTTTAAATTACATGTAAATAAAAATTACGTAAGTTTTATATAATTGGCTGTAAATCTACAGATTGGACATTTTACTTGTATTATTTCTACATTTATTGTATTATCACTTAACATTTGCAATGCACAGTTGTAACAAACTATGTGTCAACATTCTGCTGCGCCAAAGTTATTCGAAGTTATATATAAGGTACATATTGGACATGCCAAAGGCTTGATGTCATCTAACTTTATATGTTGTCGTTTACAATTAGCACGGTTGCAAACACTAGTTTTATAATCGTTACATATGTTTTTATTTTGCAATGTACGTCCAACCTCTCTTTTGAGATTCTCCGTTGGATTTCTTGTTGTTTCATATTGAAGTTGTTCTATGCTGGTGCAGTGCATATATGGGCAATTCTTATTGTGGCACGTAGTATTTTGAAAATTGAAGCAATATTTAAAGACATGCACTTTACCGCAATCCAGATCAAAGCAGGAATTATCTTCACATTTTTCAATGGTTACTTTTCTGAAACATTTTTGTTATATAATGTGAGAACACGTAACAAAAAGGTTATGCTTTATCATTAGACACTACAAATTCTTACTGTAAGCCGTAGCGAGACATATTTCTGTTTAAAAAAACAACAGCAGTAGCAAATAACGACGATAGAAATAAAAACAACAATATCAGCAAATAACGACAATAGAAATAAAAACAACAGAATTTATTAGGGTGCGATTCGGACTATTCTACAATAAGCATCGTTATCTGTTGTCGGATGTCGTAGCGTCCAATCACGGTTTTAGGCCGAATTCACACTTTGACAGCAAATAAGGGAAAGCTTGAAGTTAGCCGAAAAAATCTCATTTTCGTTTAAAAAACGATTCAATCATTTGCTGATGATTATTGGTCTAATTATAGCATTTGTTTATTATTTATCTTAAAAACGAAAAATAATCTGTCACATTAAGGCCGCATCTACAATGGGTATAGCCTTAAGGCCATAAGGAATTGACCAATCACAGTTGAATGTAAGGTTTTGCGCACAATAAAGAAAATATTAGGAATAAAAATTATTTTAAAATAATAAAATCGATAAAAAATGTTTTTAAATATAATCAGTATATAGTAATATATATATATATATACAGGGTGTCTCAGACCACCCGTATCACCCTATTATATCGAAAACTGAGCGCGGCAGACAAAAATGTTTCAGACAAAAGTTGTAGGGCTTCAAGTAATGCATTACATAGTAATATTAGTATGACCTTGAAGAGTGTTGTCAAGGTCATATAAAAATGACCTTGAAATTTTTAAATGGAAGTACCTATATTTCATTCCATATTCTTGTAGCTTATCTCAAGAGCTTTTCAAAACACTATATGTGAGTCTCTTTTTATTAAGTAGTTTTCGAGTTATGGAGCTTGAAAGTTACAGTACCGCCGGCGTTAGCATTACTCAAAGTCTACCGCGCGGAGGTTGTCCGGTCGGATTTACATTTCTTTTGTATGTGCGCGCGCGTATGTCTGTGTGTCTGTGTGCGTGTGTGTGTGTAAATGTATGGCTAGATGCTACATGTGATTAGGCCTGATGTTCGAAATGTTTACCGTTTACTTCAATACAAGCACGTATTCTTTTCTTGAAATTATTTGTTGCATAAAGAATTTCATCGGCATCTAAAGAACGAATAGCGTCGCGTATTCTATGAATCATATTATCTCTTGTCGTTGGGGGTTCGCAGTATACCAGATCTTTTACTCTTCCCCACAAATAGTAATCGAGAACACTGAGGTCCGGTGATCGTGCTGGCCAATGATGTGGGCCATATTTGCTTATCCATTTGTTTGGAAACTTATTGTTCAATCGTTGACGAGCAACTATAGATGTATGCGCTGGGCATCCATCTTGCTGAAAAAACATGTTTAGGCGTAATTGTAGAGGAATATTTTCAAGCAAAAGCGGAAGATTATTTTCAATGAAATTGGCATATCGAGCACCGTTTAAGTCCTCTTCAAAGAAAAACGGCCCAACGACATGTTTTTCAATAATTCCGCACCAAACATTGACTTTCCAAACATGTTGATGGTCAATTTCTCGGAACCAATGAGGATTTTCTTGTGCCCAATAACGACAGTTCCAAGTATTTACAGACCCATCACTTTTAAATGTGCACAAAATTATTAATTGATAAAGATAAATATTATTATTAATGAGAATAATTAATTCATATTATTAATAACAGAATATTATAGAGTAACGATAAACACGCATCGGCGCGATACACGAGTTATAAGTTGTACCCGTGCCGAGCTTGGCCGTTACGCTCCTGACCGCGCGAATTTCATGCGCTCCCATACGTCAACTTCAATGCCTCACTATTCAAATTCTATTCATTGGATCACATTTTTGTAAAGAACTTTTCGACTTAGAATTTCATGAAGAATCTGTCATTAAAAGCTTCTTCGCCAGTTCTGGGACACCCTGTATAATATATGTATATAATTGATAATATGATCGATTCTTTTCGCACTTTTCTTTCGTATTCACTATTGTATCGTTTTTTAGAAATCCTTAACACAGAGAGGGAATTTATCGTCTCCTTTATTTCCACAATAAAAATAATCCAGCAAATATTTTAACCTGATTTCACAAAGAAGACTATTATATTGATTTTTGTAAATTTTTACTTAAAAATGTGACGTAAATATATAAATACATTCAAAAATGTAAAGTGCTATATATACATATATGTATATTTATATATATATATATATATATATATATATATAATATGAGAAATAAAAATCGAAAACACAAGCGACAATTGAAAAAAAATATCGTGAAAATTATATAGTTCTTTGAAACTTTGAGTTTAGAGTCATAGATGATTGTACCAATATGATGGAAGTGGTAAAAGAATTTGTCAAATTATTCTCTATTAATTACAAACATCTCTTTTATTGCTTACCCACAAATTTTCAAAATATATACAGGGTGTCTCAGACCATCCGTACATGCGGAATATTTTGAATTTTCGATTTTAAAGTTGACCTTGAGACTTCTTTCATAACTGCTGCAAAAGTCAAATATGTATCACCATTTCATGTATTTGTTAAAGCCCTACAACTTTTGTTTAAACCATTTTAGTCTGTCGTGCTCAGTTTTAAAAATATTAGATATGAACAGATGGTCTGAGACACCCTATATAACATTGCAATACCTTAATACAGAGAATATAAGAATATGCACATAAAAAATAAAGAAAGAACTAATTTTCTCATCTTTATTAAATCATATAATCTATGTGTAAAAGACAAATTAAAAAAAAGAATCAAAGATATAATGCTTGAATATTATATTATAATTAAAATAAAATAAATAAATAAAAGCCAAGCAACACATAGTTAATGGACAAAGAATCAATAGTTGATGCAATAGTTACAATCACTTAAATAATGTCTATATATGATTTGCACGTTAATTTATATAAATTTATATATGTGTGTCTGTATGTAGTAACATGTAATCGAGAGACGGAGTTTCATATCAGTTTAACTTATATAGAGCTCGGATTTTTTTTATTTTGCCAATTTATTTCATCGTTCTTCATCCACTTTAATCTGTAAATAAATATTTTATTTTGATTAAAAATATGTATTCAAATATCTTTATTTGAACATATAAAAATATTTTCTCATATAAACATATATACGTACTGTGTGAAGTTGTATTTATATTCTGCATAAGTTGTCAAATTTACGTAGTGTCAGAAAACGTATCAGAATTTCTGAATATCTCGAAAATGAAAAGTCGAAAAAAATGATGCTTTTGAGATCTTTAGAGGTTCCGATACATTTTCCATACCCGTATATTTCATCAGTCTCACAACAGTGTAAATTTACCTTCAATTTTATACTTAATATATTTAATAAATATTAATATTATATTATTTTTTATTAATGTAAATTTGTGAGATATTGATGTAATATAAGAATATAGAAAATATGTATTATATCGGAACACCTAAATATCTCAAAAGCATCATTTTTTTCTACAATGCTTTTTCGAGATATTAAGAAGTTCTGATTCATTTTCTGACACAACATAAATTTAACTGCTCATGCAAAACACAAATGCAGCTTCATACAGTACTTATGCTCTGTCTACATATGAGGCGATATCTTACAAACCGCAAATCCATTTCAGTTATATGTATGCATACTCATTTTAAGCAAACACAATTATAAAGAATTTTTTTCTCCACACTCACATACGTAAAAATGGTAAAAATTATTGTTCATTTATCACATTTTTTACAATAGTGAACGGGAAGTGGACCATCTATTCGAAAAGGCATGCGCTTCAAACAATATTTGCAGTAGGCATGACCACATCTTAGAGCCTCCACACAGCTATGCGTTAATTTAATATAACAATTATTGCATACAGGTGCACCTGCGGTGAAAATCTTTAGTTAACGCATCTTAACATTTCTTAAATATTTAAATAATTAAAACACTTAGCATTATTGGAATTTGTTTCGCAAGCTAAACACGGCCATATGCATTGGCCCAACATATTTAATGTACAACAATGCATTCTCAATTCTGATGAGAAAGATTCTCTTAAAATATACGCCAATCGATGCATTTCATTGTTAACAGATTGCCGAAAAGGCCGTATATTTTTATTTACTTCATCAACTTCATAATCGGTAAGATGTACTTTTTTGCAATATTTATTTCGATTACAAAATTGATTAGTGCATTTTTCCACTTCGTGACTTATTTTGCACGGGTCTCTCATACATATGCGAAGCATAAAGTCACGGCAAATCATTTGTTATATCATATGTAACAACAAAAGAGAAAAGAACATACAGATAATAAACGACACAAGAAAATGTAACGACAATACTCAAGAAGTCGATTGTAAACCACACAACTAAATGAAAATTACAAAAATTAACGAATTTATTAGAAACTTAATACTTTTATCCAAATCTAATAAATACGCTCATTTTTGAAATTTTAACTTGGTTGTGTGACACAATCAACAAGCAGAGCGGCTTTATTATAAGGTTACGGTTTCTGTACACGTGACGTTTGAGTGTATCCAGAGTACGTTCTAAAATTCACTGCACTGCCAGTGCTGAAAATTTATAGTGTACGTACATGCCGTAAACTATAGAATTTCTGTACTGACAGTATATTGGACAGAAATATTGGAACGCACCCAATGTCACGTGTGCATAAACCATAACCTTATAATAAAGCCGCTCTGCGTGTCGATTGTGTATCACGCAACTAAGTGGAAATTAAAAAGATGAGCGTATATATTACATTCGAAAAAATGAATCTATAAATTTTCTGATAAATTCGTTTATTTTTGTAATTTTTATGTTAGTTGTGTGAATTATAATCGACTCTCTCAATCATGTTGTAACATTTTCTCTTGTATCGTTTATTATCGCTCGTGTTGTCTTTTTCGCTTTTTGTTTTTACATTTGATATAACAAATGATTTGCCGTGACTTTATGCTTCGTGTAAGTTTGAGACACCCATGCGGAATGCGTCACGAAGTGGAAAAATGCACTAATCGGTTTTATAATTAAAATAAATGTTGCAAAAAGGTGCGTCTCACCAATTACGAATTAATGAAATAAATAAATAAATATATTCGGTTTTTTCGACAATCTGACAATGAAATGCATCGATTGGCGTATATTTTATGAGATTCTCCCATGAGAATTGTGAATGCATTGCTGTATATTAAATATGTTGCATCAATACATATGTACATGTTTACCTTACAAAACAACTTTTAATAATAGTAAGATTTTTAATTATGTAAGTAATAATAATAGTAACAATAATATTAATATTAAATATTAATTTTTAAAATGTGTTAACTAACGATTTCCACAGCAGGTGCACCAGTATGCAATAATTGTTATATTAAATTGTTACATGGCAATATGTAGACTCATATCAGTTGCATATGTTTTAATCTCATCCCATTTTATGGAATAGATGATTCACTTCCCCACTTTACTATTATAAAGCATGTGATAAATGGACATTGATTTATACGGTATGTAAGTATTGGTGAAAAGAAATTCTTTATAATTGCTTTTGCATATAATGATTGGTGTTTGTAAGTTATCGCATCATATAAACAGAATATATAAGTACTGTATGAAGCTATATTTATGTTCCGCCTAATTTACGTAGTGTCACAAAATGTACCAGAGAGAGAACTTCTGAATATCTCGAAAATGTAGTGTACACAAAAATTTTGTTTGAAATACTTAGAAGTTTGAAGCGCATTTTCGAGTAGATGGTCCACTTCCCGTTCACTATTGTAAAAGATGTGATAAATGGACAATGATTTTTAACATTTTTGCGTACGTAAGTATGGAGAAAAGTAATTCTTTATAATTGTGTTTACTTATAATGAGTATGCATATATGTAACTGAAATGGATTTATGGTTTGTAAGATATCGCATCATATGAAGACAGAGTATATATAAGTACTGTATAAAGCTGCATTTGTGTTCTGCATAAGTAGTTAAATTTATGTTGTGTCAGAAAATGAATCAGAACTTCTTAATATCTCGAAGATGCATTGTAGAAAAAAAAATGATGCTTTAGAGATATTTAGAGGTTCCGACACATTTTCCATATTCTTATATTACATCAACATCTCACAAATATACATTAATTAAAAATAATATAATATTAATATATATTAAATATATTAAGTATAAAATTGAAGGTAAATTTACACTGTTATGAGACTGATGAAATATATGGATATGGAAAATGTATCGGAACTTCTAAAGATCTCAAAAGCATCATTTTTTTCTACATTGCATTTTCGAGATATTCAGAAATTCTAATACATTTTCCACATCCATGTATTTCCTCATTGTTTCACAACTGTGTAACTTTACTTTCAATGTTATATTTAATATGCATAATATATACATATTAATATATATTTAATTATGAGACTGACATTTTTATAAAAATATATTAAATTTGACATCCGTGAAGTGAATGAATTTATTTCTTGTTTTGCCTACAACAGAAATGAAGGGAGAAGAATCTGGACTAATACCTATTGGAGGAAATAATTGGATAAGATTTTTTTATTCTATTATTAATCACTATCTGAGAAATAATATAATCTTAAATTTTTAATATTATTTTATCCTAATTTAAAATTTTTATTAATATTTATAATTGCAACTGGTATTATTCTATTCTCAACGGTACAGATTTGACATTTTCTTTTCAACATCAAAAGAATCTGTTGTCTCTTTCTTAAGATACTATTTATAAATATAAAATTCTAGATAAGAAGATAGTAAGGGCCATTGTACAAGCTATTCCGTAAACGTAAACGTGGCATTAAGTATACATAGGTAATCTTAAACTTTAGTAACGCCCAGAGAAAATACGTCTACGTTTACGATTTTCTCTGTGCGTTGATTAAAGTTTCAGATTACATATGGTTAATAGTATACTTAATGCAACGTATCGCGTTACGGAAAAGTTTGTGCGGTGGCCCTATGTATTAAAAAAGAACGTAATTATTATGATAACAGATATTGAAGACATTTACAAATTAAAGAAAGAGAAAGATGTAAAAGGAAAAATAAATGTAAGTATATAGTGTATACAAAAGTATATATAATTGTTTTACATAACTAATTGTAAATTATATGAAAATGAAAATACATTTACTATCATATAACTCTTTCTTTATGACAGACACGTAAAAAATGAAGAATTTTGCTAATAATTTCGAAACTAATTAAGAGCTTCTGCACACAGGACGCGTTACGCGTGGCGGAAGCCGACGCGATAGCCAATCAGAAAATTTCGCCGAGCGTCAAGAACTGAGGTGCATTCCGTTTCACGCATATGCGCGCATTTTCTATAGTAAACGTGACGTGTACTATAGATAAATGCGCGCATATGCGTGAAACGGAACGCGCCTTTGAATTGATCCAACTTTTAGGCCGAGTTTCCACTGAGCGCGTGACGCGCTCAGTGGAAAGGCGCCCTAAAGTATGTTGCATATATTGCGTATGTTTCCCGCGTTTTCACGATAGAAGATACAAGGATGCCATTTCACATCGGATATCATGGATGATATCGTTCAGTCCTTGTCGTGATTTTCGCTTTTGTTGTAATCATCGTGCTTGTGTCGTATTTTTAAAGTGAAGTTTCGTTTTATTTGAAAATAATATATCATAAGAGATTCCAAGAGAGAACCCAAACAGCACCAAGTCGACTGTTAGTCGACTATCAATCGGCAGAAAAAGTCAAAAGTCGACTTCAAAGTCAGACTGAATGTCAACTTATAGTCGACTAACAGCCGACAAATGATTCAACTATAGTCGACTGTCAGTCAGCTAAAAAGTCGACTTTATGGCGATTATAAGTCAACTTTTAGTCATTATAATGGCAATTATATGTCAACTTAGAGTCATTTATATTAGCTATTAAATTTTTATTTTAATAGTGACATTTCTCAAAAACTTGATTAATTTAATTTTATTATACTTTAATTGTATAATATTGTTACAATAATACAATAATTGTATTATTGTAACAATATTATACAATTAAAGTATAATATAATTAAATTAATTAAGTTTTTGAGAAATGCCACTATTAAAATAAAAATTTATTAATAATAATTATATAATAGATATATTAATAATAAACACACAGGCAACAATGTATTAGAATGATAAATATATTTATTTTTTTAGTAACGCTCTTATTCTGTCGCCAGATCGTCGTAACCATTCTTGAATACATGCTTCGATTTCGCTGATCGTAGTATTATTTTTCTTCAAAACAATTGCTAAAAACGTTATAATAGAGTCTATATATATAAGCAATTTATGATATTAAATAGTTCATCTAGATGAAAGTAAATATCGGTATAGTTCCCAAGACGTAAGGTCTGAATATATTTTGTAAAAGAATTGATTATCCTTCTACAATATATATATATATATTCAGATTATACAATGATTCAATATCATACACATTTAGTACATTAGATGTTCTTTGTGGCTGAACTGGTGATCGTTATACTTAAAATAAAATAAATACAATATTTGAAGTTTAGCGAAAGCGAGAAAAAAATTTTACAGGGTATTTACCGAAATGTTTCCCTGAGAATTCATATTTTACAGATAATTTCTTTTTTGTTTCTAAAAAAGGCAAGCATTCACTGATATATTTTCAGAAAATATTATCCACATTGGTTGCACCGGAGCGGACTCTGTCACCCAAGGACGACAGTCCCAGCACCCTCCGGTACAACCAGTGTGAATATTTTCTGAAAATATGCCACAGAGTACTGGATTTTTACCTCTTTTGGAAACAGAAAAAAAAATATACTGGCTGCACCGGAGCGGACTCTGTCATCCAAGAGTGACAGTCCTAGGACCCTCCGATGCACGAGGACAGGGACACGGCGCAGCACACGCTGGAGTTCTGTCCAGCGTGGGTTGAGGAGCGCCGTGTCCTTGTCGAAAAAACTGGGGAAAATCTGTCGCTCCCGGCCATTGTTGCAAAGATGGCCGGTAGCGAGGAAGTATGGGAGGCGGTCTCCTCCTTCTGCTACAATGTCATGACGCAGAAGGAGGAGGCCGAAAGAGAGCGGGAATGACGGGGAAGAGGGAGGAGACTCCCTCTCTCCCCTGAATCCCGGGAGGAGAGGGACGACCCCTCCTGGCTGCCTGGGCGAGGAAACCGCCGTAGTGGGGGCCGGGGGGGGAGAGAGCCCGTGACGAGACGGAAGACGGCGGCGGGGGAAGGGGGAGAACACGAAGACCCCGTCACCGTCAACAACAACAAGCCCCCCCATGACAATAACGGGGAACTTAGGTTCCCCAAGTCACACGGGGGGGGGGGGGGCGCCTCTATATGAGAGGCGGCCAGATATAACGGGATGTTGGCGAGGGGCGCTATGCCCCCCTCGCCCAAAATAGAAAGGGGATGAGGCCCATTTGGACGGTGTGGTTGGGCGGGGGGCGCTGTGCCCCCCGCCCGGCATTACAAAGGAGGCCCCTTAGGGGGCGGAGTTGTAGTCCGAAGAGGAGGGCGGGGTCGCCTGGCCAGCGGCCGCATGGCGAAAGCCCTGCGACCGGGGGCCGGGCGGCTTCCGCCCCCGCCCCTGCCGAGTTCCTCCCCTAAGGGAAGGCCTCGGTGCTGCCCCCGGACCGATGGTCGAATCCCGCAAGGGAGGGAACCGCGGTCCGGGGGCAGGGGGACCACAGGGACTCATTAGGAGTCCCATTGCACGTGGTCCCCCCGGGTAGGGACGCGGCAGCGGGTGTCCTCTCACCGGTGCCTTAGTGCGCCGGTGGGAGGGCATCACTGCCTGCGGACGGGTTTTCCCCCCCTCCTGGGGGAACTCCCAGAAGTCGGGCTCCCGGAGCGTTGGCCAAATCTCTTTTCCCTTTGGGAGGGAGAGGGAGCCTCGTTCCGGAAGCGGGGGGTGGCGGCTCGAGCGGGATACTCGAGCCGTGACCCCGCCTCCCAAACTTTTTGGGAGGGCGCGGCGTGGGGGTTGTGCCCCCCTGCGCCGCAACCGGGCTGGACCGCACGATGCTTTCGCGGGGGAGAATATCTTCCTCTCGGGGAAGATGCTCTCCCGGGATAGGTAGGGTCAGGTGATGGCGGGAAGTGATGCAAATGCTAGTTCCCCGCCATCACTGTAAGCGCCAGCGTAGGCACCCGCTGTGGTTTTAGTGAGGTAGGTCTTGGGCCCCCTGATCGATCCATTCGTGAAACGGTCAAAGGGAACAAGGAGTCCCACATAACCCTCATCCTCTACCCGGGGGAGGAGGGTACCATGATGGTTTCCACAGCGCCAAAAAAAAAAAAAAAAAAAAAAAAGGACCCTCCGATGCAGCCAAGTGAATATTTTCTGAAAATATGCCACGGAGTACTGGATTTTTTCCTCTTTTGGAAACAAAAAAAAATATATTGGCTGCACCGGAGCGGACTCTGTCACCCAAGGGCGACAGTCCCAGCACCCTCCGATGCAGCCAGTGTAAACAATGTTGCTGTAAACTCCATTAAGAAAAAAATCTCTTAAAAATTCAATTTTCCAGAAATTACCAGTAAACACTCTGTTTTAGTACAGTTCAGAGACAAAGAACGCAAATAATATTGAATAAAATGTTATGAATATCAATTACTGAATCTGATAATTTCGATTTTTTTTAAAGATAACTTCTTTTTTTGTCCTGTCCATGTATATGCCTGCGCAACTTCGTAGCCAATAATTTGCGACATTATATTTCTTACAATTTTTGGTACAGTTTCTCCGCCCACTTGTGACATTTTTTCAATCTGTAACAAATATTTCAAATAGTATGTATTATTTCATTGCAAAATTCGTTCAATTTATTCTTTTTTCTAACTGCGTTCATGGTTTTAATTAATTACATTATATAAATTAACTAAATTAATATTATATTGGATAATGGAAAATTAAAGTATTATATAATATTAAAAATTAATATTAAATTAATTGTATTAATAGTTATATTCAATTATTGAAAATTCTTATAATGGATGGAGCGAGTTTCGAATCTTTCATCTCATTTACAGTAATCATGATGTATTATTTGTGTTAATAATTTGCAAATCACAAAGATACTTACAAATTGTCGCCGAACGTTATCATCCTCCAACTGATTATTGAAAGCTTCTACTTGTTCTACCGTAGTAAGAGGAAAATTCGGTAATAAAGAGAAATCAACCTGTCGTACTTCATTTTGTACTTCTTTTGGATTTTCCAGGAAGTGAATAATCCGATTGAGTTTACGCTCAAGTGTCGCAAACTTTGAACAATATCCTCGCCGACATTTTTCTAAACAACAAAAACAAGAAGTAACCTATTAAAATCACTAAATTAAACTATTACTATTATTCACAATAATCGCTTTTATTTTGCATTATATTAACTGTGACGTAAATAAAACAAAATTTACCACAACAAGATGTGTGCTGCAAATTTATTGATTGGATTTCCAAATTTTCTTCTCTATTATTTGTGATATCTTCTACTGAATTTACTCTATGCATGACGTGTATTTCACGAATCGAATTGCTTGTAGAAGGGCAAATTCTCACATCTGACAATATTGTTGGTCTAGCTCTTGAACGCTCTGTAAAATTATTTGAAATATATTGTTTATATCGTCAGTAACCAATAATTGTATTAGATGAAATAAAAGAAAAAAATAAGTTTCAAGCATACCGTGTGAAAGTGGTTGAGCTGCTTTCTCTTTTTTCTGTTTTACACTTATATTAGCTTGTGGCATTTCTGTAAAGCAATATGAACAATATAAGATTTGTTATTTATAGACATTTTCACTCATCATAAAATTTATATTACGTAATAACAATTTAAAATATACCTTTTGAAGATTTTTTATTTTCTTGTTCATCACAACCATCGTGTGGCATCGTTTTCTGCATTTCTAAAAAGCGATATAAAAGAATATAAGATTTTTAAATTTAACATTCATTTGTATATACAATTCTTCAATCAAGATAAAAATAACAGTTAGTGTAATACCTGTATTACAATATTGCAATTCTTCATTATAAGAATCTTCGTCACAGGAATCCGCTACATCTTGCGTTGTTACATCTAACCAATCTTCGAAGACTGATTTAGCACTCGTCAATAATTTATTAGTCGGTTGGCTCGCTGAATCGGATACATATCTCCGCTTTCTGTTAGTGGAATGTAATTTGAGGGCATTGTAATTTTATTCTTTTCTGGTTCATCTAGAAATTTCCACAATTGTTAATTTTTACATTTGTACATATTGTAATTTTAATACATAAAATTTATTATAAAAATATGTTCTATAAATACCTTCGTTGCTCGATGTGTCGCCATAGAATTTTCGTTTTTTGATAAATCTCTTCTTCAAAGTATTATTTGTTTGTGTCTGTCTAATAATATTGTAATCTGACGCAGACATGTCGCTTATTGCTTTTTCTACCGACCGTGCATTTTGGTATGTTTCTGTAATATGTTTTTGAATAAATATTATTTTTATGTAAGTATTTTATGTATAATATATTTTAATGTAAGATATAAATATATAAAACAAACCATAAGGTCCAAAGCTCTTCTGAAATTTTACTTCATCCCAATCATCACATGGTGACCACTTTTTGATGCAAGCTTGAGTAAGCTGTTTACTGTTTTTCGGCATTTGAAATGTTGATCGCTCAAAGTCTATCCATATTGTTGGTACTGTTATACAAAACGTATCATACAGTAGTACGTAAAACGCCATTCTGAAAAATTATATTGTGTATATATATATCCGTGCGCGCGCGCACACGCACACACACACACACACAAATATATATATATATATATATATAAATTAAATAAGTGAATAATTTAAACGTGATAAATAGATAAAATTAAACTTTATTATTATTTTATTTTTATAATTAGATATTACAATTATAGATACAAATTGAAAAGTAATGATTTTATAGCAACATACCATAAACAACTGAACAGCACCAGAAAGTTTTATCTTGTTATTATTATTATTTTAATGATGAATGTAATAATGGCATGCAACACCAGAAAGTTTTGTCTTTAAATGGAAGTTGAACAGCTTTATTTATAATTTTTGTAATTGGCCACATCATCAAGTCTGATAAATTTTTAACCACATATATATCCATATCTTGTGACTCACAAGGGTAGAATGGCAAAGAATTTTTTGTCAACAATTTTCTACCAATAATGACGGCTGTTTCTTCTTCGTTATAACAGATATGTTCAATAATAACAATTGTTTTATCTTTAAGGTAACAACAGTTGTTGGGTTTCTTGTTTGTCAACATAAAGTCACTTAATTGAATCGTACTATAAGCATTAGTACAATTCATTGGAGGAACTTTTGAGCATTTCTTTTTCAATATAGGTGTATTACATTTGTTACAATCATATTGAAAAGTTTTATTAGAATTTTCTGAAATTCTTTTGTATAACTGTTGTAATGGTTTATCGGCTTTTCTCAGTAATTTTTTTATTGATTGCATGTAGTTCTCGAAAGGAAAGACAGAAAATTTATCCAATGGGCCATACATCAGTACGTCTTCATTTATATGAAGTAAATTATGCACATTGTAAATTATAGTATCATCGCCATATAACTGTTTAAATATTTCTACAAATTGAATCAGTAGATCTCTGCTATATTGATTGTTACGAAAGCAATCCATTGGATGACACAATATCCGTATTGCACAATTTAACGCATTGAAGTGCAGTAAATTTTCTTCAGGCAAAATATTTAGCAGCACAATTGGTCCAAGGTACAATAAAAATTCCCGCAATTCTGTTGCTTTCCAACGATTCAATTCATCTAAAGAACGTGGTTTTCGAGCAAACTCCTTCGGTATCCACATTGCAATTAATATTAGATAGCTTTGCTATTTTTCGTCCACTTAATCTTGATGTCTGATATCCACTTAGCCATAATAACAACAATTTCTTTGTGACTCCTAGACATACTAAGTGCATGTAATCTAAAGGAAACCGTGAAACCATTGGCAGCTGTATTGACTCGAAAGGAGATACACCAGTATGATGATCTTCTTGTATTCTACTGTTAAAATTTTGATCAGTTCGAAGAGGTGCAGTAGATTCCAAAAATAACATATGACGATTAGAATAAGTGCCTTCTTGCATACACTTTCCACATCCAAAATATCCGTTGTGTGATTTTGTGCAAGTTACAAATGCTCTTGCAGGACTATCGCATATTACACTTCTAATTTGTACAGTGTATCTTTTCTCATCGAAAATGAGTCCTGTATTTCGAAGAATATTATATTCTTGGCAAAAAGGTGTTAAAAATTTATCTACAGATGGTTTTGAGTATCCATGATAGGCACTAATTACAAATGGTGTAAATGCCTTGTCACCGTGAATTTTGCCCAATATTGGCCAAAATTGACTTTTACTGCTTTTTGATATTGGCAGTCCATCTATATTTTAGTCTATCATAATAACTTTATTTTCCACTATGAACTTAGTGCATGCTGTTTTTAATTGTTCAATTATTGACTTTTTCAAACCGTAATGAAAAAAACTTTCTTTTTCTGCCCATATCTCTACGATACTGTTTCTCGGCGTATTTAAAAGCGTTCTTGCATCCTTTGATAGATCGGAGTAACCACATGTACGCAATTTACTTAATAGTTCTGATAAAGCAGTGTGAGTAATATTATGTTTTAGTGTCCAGGAACATAACCAATTCGAAAGCTCCAAAGTTTTATTAATATTTTCTTGGACATTCTCTTTATCTTCCGATTCAATGATCACATGAACATCAGAACTTGCAACATCGGTTGAAGATAATATAACATTCAAAGCATTATTTGAATTAGAGTTATCAGGTAGAGTACACTGCCTTGTAGGCACATTTATATCAGCTAGCGACTCTAAACTAGCGACTCCTGTACTGATTATAGGTCTATCGACACGATGTACAATTAGTTGATGTTTATGTCTTTCATATGCTTGAAGGCGCCGATTTTTTTGCCGCAAGGATAATTCCCGAAACTTTTTGGCATCTATGAATTAAAACATTATTACATAATAACATAAGTAAGGTTTATATATTTTACTTTTTGTCTTTTATTTTTTATAGTCGTATTTTATTTACAGTATGTCTAATAAGAGAGAGAGAGTGACCGGCATAATTTCAAAAATATTTATTATAAAAAAATAAAAAATTGCACATATACTACTTAATTAGTACTAGTCGCGATTGTTAGTACTCTGCGTTGATACCACTGC